>NC_135655.1:124741001-124866001 GCF_964188315.1 Podarcis muralis | reverse complement strand
CTGCCAACCTAGCAGTTCGAAAGCACGTCAAAGTGCAAGTAGGTACCGCTCCAGCGGGAAGGTAAACGGCGTTTCCGTGTGCTGCTCTGGTTCGCCAGAAGCGGCTTAGTCATGCTGGCCACATGACCCGGAAGCTGTATGCCGGCTCCCTCGGCCAATAAAGCGAGATGAGCACCGCAACCTCAGAGTCGGCCACGAATGGACCTAACGGTCAGGGGTCCCTTTACCTTTACCTTTACTTTAAAAGAAAATCTTTTTTAAAAGGAACACAATATCTAAATTAACTGATAACAAAGAAATAACGTCAGTGGTGCCAATCGGCAAACAAAATTCAAAAGCATCAATGGTTACAATGTGGTTTTTTTTAGTTGCTTTGGTTCAGGGTAAATGTGAAATGATTTTGGTAGAAAAAACTTACATCGCTATTTGGAAAGGTTTCAACGTACTGGTGGAAATGCTTGAATTTCCCTTGACTCTTGGAATTTTGCATCATCCTCGTCACAAATCCCCTATTCCTCCACTAGGGACACACTGATCTGTCAGTTTTGATTTCCTTCAGTTTCTGGCCCACCCCCCTCCTCCACATTTCCATCTCACTTTGTGATTCATTAATTATTATTTTTAAAAAATAAAATAAAAGGAATGCACACAAAAAAATTCACCACTGCTTTAGCACATTTTCCTTTGAGACACACATTTTGGCGAATAATTTCCCTTAGTTTTTGTGTTATTTTCATTAATGTATACAATTTTAATGCACACTTTCCCTAATTATTATTATTTTACCCTGTTGTTGTTGCTGCTGCTGCTGCTGTTATTGTCGTGGCTGTAGTTGTCGCTGAACTGCATCACAAAATTCAGAGAAAGGCAAATTTCAAAGAATACCCATGTTTCAGCTTGTGCATTGTTTAAGGAAATGCAGACAAGATATGTTCACATTCAAATGTGGACCGAACTGAATATCTCTCTCCCCTGCCCCATGTCTACTCTCCACTGCTATCTGACTTCCCCCTGACAAACCTTGGGCCACAATCCACTCCATGCTGTTGTGGACAGATCGTGCTCTAAGTAATTTGGTAGCAAAAAATAAAAGCTAACTTGGGGGATCTGAAAAATTGGAAAGGTGAACCCAGTGCTTTTTTAAAAAAAACGTTTAGGGGTACTCTCATTTTCCTACTCATATTGAAATACTGCCCCTCAATGAGGCCAAACTTAGATTCACAAAATGTTTAGGAGTATGCGTCCCCCTGCGTCCCCCCAGAAAAAAAGCACTGGGTGAACCAATAGGACAAGGCCACAAACAGCCATTTTCCAGTTTCATTTCTCCCTGCTCTGAACTGACATGGCTATCTGCAAATTGACAATCTGGTTGTTCCTCCATTGATTTGAACGGACCGCGTGTGCTAGACAAATAGAGAATAGCTCCAACGTAATCTTATCAGGACTCCCCTCCCTACACCCCACCCAAACTGAAATCTAATACAATAACTTCCTTTCCGAGCCTTATATCAAAACACTTGAGGGAATGTTTACAGCTATCACTGCTGGCAGCAGTTTGCTGCCTGAGAGAATACCGGGGCTGTGTTTCGCTCTCACAACAAGGAAGGGGCATCACACTGAAAAGCACCGTGCAAGGACTCCTGCAAACCCAGGCAGATCTCATTTGCTGGAGGCAGGGGCATGAATGAAACAGCTTCACGTTTTAGCTGCTTCTGGCAGATGAGCTTAACATCTACAAAGACAAACCCTTAGCCCTGCTGAATCTTGGTCCACACAGACAGGAAGCGGACGCGGGAGCTCTTCCCTCCAGTCCCAGCTGATAAATCAGGGGTTAGGGCAGGGGTCTGCAACCTGCGGCTCCGGAGCCGCATGTGGCTCTTTTACACCTTTGCCGCGGCTCTGGGGTGGATACTAGCGAGGGGAGGAGGTGCATTGTACGCCCCAACACTCCCCACTGTGGCGGGCGCTGTACTGGCTGTGACGTCGCATGGGGGCGGTGCGTGCGTTAGTCAGATCGCTGTCAGATCGCGGCTCCGGAGATATATTTGTTTTAAATGTCGCAATGGTTTTGCGGCTCCCAGGTTTTTTTTTCTTCAGAAACGGGTCCAAGTGGCTCTTTTTGTCTTAAAGGTTGCAGACCCCTGGGTTAGGGGAAGGCTCGCCACACCATATTCTGTGACCATTCCTTCCCCGCCGCTTTCAGTTGCTCAATAAGTTTTTTGGGATGAGCTGAAATTATGCTCCATGGGAGATACGAAGATACAAAACAACCCTATGAAGTCCTATCATTGGTTCATCTCTAGACCAGTAACGCTTCCCTAGTTAGTAGTCGCTCTCCAGAGTCTTAAGAAGAGCTGTGGTCCAGGCCTGCTATTCACCACCTCTTTCGAACTGGAGATGCCAAGGTTGAACCTGAGGCCTTCTGCGTCTGACCCATTGAACTCTTTCCATTTTTGTTGCCAATACAGGTAAAAAGGTAAAGGACCCCTGGATGGTTAAGTCCAGTCAAAGGCGACTATGGGTTGTGGCACTCATCTCGCTTTTCAGGCTGAAGGAGACGGTGTTTGTCCACAGACAGCTTTCCGGATCATGTGGCCAGCATGACTAAACCGCTTCTGGCGCAACGGGACACAATGATGGAAACCAGAGCGCATGGAAATGCCGTTTACCTTCCCTCTGCATTGGTACCTATTTATCTACTTGCACTGGCATGCTTTCGAACTGCTGGGTTGGCAGGAGCTGGGACAGAGCAATGGGAGCACACTCCGTTGCGGGGATTCGAACCACCGACCTTCTGATCAGCAAGCCCAAGAGGCTTGTGGTTTAGACTACAGCACCACCCACGTCCCCCAATTTGCACGTGGGTCGCATTCCAGGTCATTGAGCACTTGTGTGAAATCGCTTGCGATTGAAACGCCCCGTTCCGCCCCTGCTCCACCCTTTTAGTGACGTTTTTTATGACGTTTCCAAGTCACTTCCAGGTTTGGCGCTTCGTGCATGTACACAATTGCGAACATATTGGCCACGCCTAAAATGGGTTGCCTGTACAAGTTGTTGTATCAATAAAAGTCTCTGGGTGTCAGGCATGGAATGTCCAGAGTGAGGAATGAATTCCTTACTGTCAGAATCAAAAAATATACTTACATGCCTGTCAATCCTATGAGTCTCAGCTACTCCTAGGTATGCATTTGCCACAATAGAGAAGCCCCACCCTCAGTTCATCTGTCTCCCCTATTGTCAGGCATAGAGAATCCTCTCCTCCGCCGATAGCATCAAAGGCAAGGAGAACAAGCAAGTTCATATTTATGGGTTTTATTCAGTCATCTGGGTGCAAGACAAAGACTCCAAGTCTCCACGCAGTGGAGAAGTTGCCTACTTTGAGTCCTTCCTCTTCTGTCCCCAACAACATCCTGAGTCCCTATGGGAGTCACACGCCTCTGCATTCTCTCTTCTTGAATGCGAAGTGATCGAGGAGCCCTTGGAGAAGGAGGCTCTCCCAGACTCTCCATGGAAGTCTCCGCTGGCTACTCGCATGCTCCCTCCTCCTCCTTCACTATCTTGTAACTTGGCAGTTCTTCACTTGGCTGTAATTCAACCCTGTCTCCTCCTCTTGAAACTGCTGGAGACAAGGGGAGTCTTCCCACTCCCCCTCTTCTTCCACGAGGAGACAGAGGGGACAGTTCCCAGCCTTCCTGTTCAGTCCAGTCCCTGACACCTATCTGACCTATGTGCAAGCAGGTGAAGACTGTGCCTGCATGTAACCTTCTGCTCCTCCCTCTTCAGTCCTCTACTGGTCCTGGGAGACAGTGGAGCAGGAGAGTTGGTGGCAGGAGGAGGAGGAGGAGGCGGTGTGGAAGCCCGTGAAACTCCACCAGCCTGGCCCATCTCTCCCTCCAATCCTGCAGCTTCTCCTGCCTCTGACTCATCTCCTGGCTGTCACAGGTTCTCCCAGTTCACAGATCCCTTCTTCCAAGTCAGACTCCAACCCCCCATTCCCGGTACCCACTCATCAGCATCCAGCCACCACTCCTCAGTGTCTGGCCAGTCTCCTTTTCCTGTGACATTATATTACTGGGGTGGTGGCTCTCCAGATGTGGTGAGCCCACAACCCCGACCATTGGCCATCCTCATTCAACAGATCCAAAGGGCCACAGCTGCCCCACCATCACTATCCAGGGAACTCCAAAGGGTAGGTGCCACCACACGGAAGGCCTGATTCCAGCATTGTAGAGGCCTGCTGGCGGGATGGTATCTGCAAGATGTTCTTGCCTGCAGAATGCAGCATCCATTGGTAATGAGGGCATGAGATGATATTTTGGATGGTATTATGGTTCCAAACTGTATAGCCAGTTTCCAGCACATTGAAATTAGCCTGGTAATATATGGGAGCACTGAACATGGTGCAGTCTGCAAGCAAAAGCGTTGCTTTGCCTTTATTTCTTTCCACATAAACTCAACATTAAAAATCAGGGCATTTTGCCTGAAAAGGGGGGGGGTTGTGGCAGGTTGGGAGAAGAAGGAATCAGAAGGGGGTAGAAGGTTTGGGCCCTGAATTCCTTAGTGCAGCATATATATTTTTGTCGCAAACACCCTTGTCAAAAGGGTTGATGTAAAAATTAGCATTTGACAGAAATGTGTCACTCAAGTTCTCATTAGCGCAGTAAACATTCCCTTCTCTTTCACCCCGGTCCCTTCCAGCCTACAATGTAAATAAGAACAATGTTTAGCAGCTTTTAAAATTATGCAGATATCTTTTAATGACTTTGAAGCATTCAGATACTTTCACTCATATGTCACAAAACAGATTTGATTTATAGGGATGACATTTGGCGGAGCAATTAATCCATACTATGCTCTAATCATGTTTAGTGCTAGGAATATGTATATCTGAATCTCTCTCTCATATATATATATGAGAGAAGAGAGGGAGAGGAAGCACACACTTTTGAAATCAAGTATCGCTTTTGCCCCTTAGTTTTGCATGTCATGTTTTCAAAGTGCGGAAAGGTAGAAAGGCTTGAAAATTAGCCAGCAGGTTATTTCTAATAATGGAATTAGAGATAAGAAAGGGGGGGGGGGGAATCTTGTTCACACTGGGAGCCTAATGAGAAGACGTGCATAGCGATCAGCTCAAATAACTGACAAAAAGGGAGAAATGATTGACACAAACATAGAGCAGCCACTAAAAAAATATATGCACAAACAGTGCTCACTGGAATCCCAACAGCGTAATAAAGTTAATAGTTGGACAAAGATTTGACCCATAAAGGTGAATCTACCCAATTAGCACGTTCTAAAATGCTACATAGGGACGCGGGTGGCACTGTGGGTTAAACCACAGAGCCTAGGACTTGCCGATCAGAAGGTCGGTGGTTCGAATCCCTGCGACGGGGTGAGCTCCCGTTGCTTGGTCCCTGCTCCTGCCAACCTAGCAGTTCGAAAGCACGTCAAAGTGCAAGTAGATAAATAGGGACCGCTCTGGCGGGAAGGTAAATGGTGTTTCCGTGCTCTGCTCTGGTTCACCAGAAGTGGCTTAGTCATGCTGGCCACATGACCCGGAAGCTGTACGTCGGCTCCCTTGGCCAATAAAGCGAGATGAGCGCCGCAACCCCAGAGTCGGTCACGACTGGACCTAATGGTCAGGGGTCCCTTTACCTTTACCTTAAAATGCTAGATGAAGCGAAACTCAGCCAATCCTTCAAAATCTGTACTTTCCCAAATTTTGAGATGCAGTGCTCTAACCTAGGACTCAGCCACATTGGCAAAGAAAAAACGCTTTAAATGCGTTGTTAATGCATTCTAACACTATATGGCACCAGATAGCGCTGTGGAGTTCCGTTTTTGCTTACCCGATTTCTCATACAAAGTTTGCAGCGCATTTAGCTGAAACGTTTCTTTGATGCGTCTAGATCCATCGTTCCGAATGTGGGGCTCCATTTGATTTTTAAGGGAGGCAATTTGAGAATGAGTTATTAACAGTGAATGGCCTTGGCTCCCTCCATGTGAATAGGAGTTCACTTTTTGAATAATTAGAATTATATGTCACAGGGGTGGGGGGGGGTTTGCACCAGGATTTTAGAGATGCTTAGGTGGGGCATGGCCAAAAAAGGTTGGGAGCCACTGGTCTAGATCCAGCCCAAATTAATACAGAAATTCACGTACCTGCCCTTCTCTTGCACAAGCCAGCACAGCACAGCTAGTATGGGAAGTTTTTTATGACTGATGTTTTGATGTGTTTTTAATCTTTTGTTGGAAGCCACCCAGAATTGCTGGGGAAACCCAGCCAGATGGGCAGGGTATAAATAATAAATTGTTGTTGTTGTTGTTGTTGTTGTTGTTGTTGTTAGACTTTAACTTAGCACAACGTTATGTTCCTTCCATTGACTCCATCTGTGCTACTGTTTCAGGGCATGTCCCAATATTTAGGGTCAAGGTAGGCTTACACCAATCCAGTAATTTAGCCATCAGAACCTTTAAAAGAAAAAGAAAAAGCATATAATTCAGATTTCACTTCCAGTGCAGTTAGGGAAAATGTACAAAACTAGTTCAAATATATGTTGGAAGTGTAAGGAAAAGGAGGGGACATTTTATCATATGTGGTGGGATTGTAAGGTAATTAAAAAAAATTGGGAAATGATATACCACGAATTGAAGAAAATGTTTCATTTAACATTTGTTAAAAAACCTGAAGCATTTTTGTTAGGGATTGTAGGGAAAGATCTGCCAAAAAAGCTGAAAAACATCTTCATGTATGCGACAACGGCCGTGAGAGTTCTGGTAGCACAAGGATGGAAGACTGAAGAAACCCCAACTAAAGAATCATGGCAAGAAAAATTGATGGACTATGCAGAACTGGCAAAACTGACATATAAGCTACGGGACAAGGATAACTGTGACTTTAAGGATGAATGGGAACCCTTTACAAAGTATTTGAAGACGCAACAAAGCCAACTGGACTCCTTGGCTGACTTTGAATAAACATTCACAAACCTTTTATTGATAATAATCAGCTAAATAGTTTGAGGATCTATACAACTTTGTAACATGCAGAAAACAGCACTTTTAGAGAAATCAAAGACTGGAACTGAGGGAAGTCCGGGAGTGGGGGTGGGTGAGTTCTGTGGGGGGGGGAGGGGGAGGGAGGGAAAATGGAGGGGAAAATAAGGATAATAAGTTTTTGGATAATATGTTTTATTTTAATTTTGAATATTTTTTTAAAAAATAATAATAATTCAGATTTCACTTAGTTCTCACTCAGGGCCTTCATTGCATGTGTGCAAAGCCATCCTGGACGCCAACGAGGGATGAACCAAAGTCCGATGGTGGAATTCACAGCCGGCTCCATTTTTCTGAGGGAGAAACATCCCCTCACCTTGAATTTCCACTCGCGCTTAGTAGCTGCAATGAGAGTGAGCCAAGGCAGGCAACAAGGTTGTCACTCACTTCAAAACTGCTGAGCAGTTGCAATACTTTTAGTCGCTAAACTCCACAGTCAGCCACAGTTAAGATGACAGTGTAGAGATGAAACAACGTGTTCCATGACAAGGAACCGGTGGGGAGCCAGCCGTGTGTGAGAGAGCTATTCACACAACACATTTTCTCACAACATCGTCTCCTCGTGAAAAAGCGGCTTGCTGGGGAGGTCATCCTTTGAATATACGTTGCCCGTCATTTATTCCGGCTCCTAGCTAGCTAGCAATTTGGCTATAAAACGTTTTTAGCTATACGGTTTTGACACCTTCTGCTATCTAGTTGAATAATGAATTGAGCTTTCCCAAAAGCCAATCTACAGATCCAGGATCCGAAGAGTCATCATTTCCATTAGAGGTACATAAATCCGATAAACGTTACAGGTTTGAAGTTACAACTGCAGGCTGTCACCTCAGTGCTTTCGAGTGCCAGTTATTTTCTGCACAGTCTGAGTCACAGCCCTGGTGCTTCAGCTGGAAGACTCTCTCTCTCTCATGAGAGTACAGATAAACCAAATCGGGGCATTTTATCATTGTTTTGCTGGCGGGCCCTATAAACTATCATTTTTCAGACATCTGGAAGGCCAGGCACATCTCTTTAACGGAAAGACTGATTCTCATTATTTAGAACCCAAATGAAAAAGAATAATTGACAAGGAGAAGAGGTGTTTTCTCACAGCAAATAAAATACCATAGTTGGCTGCGTTGTGAATTTCTTAAAAGATGACCACCTCGTGGCTTCACACTTGCTGCGAGGGGATGGAAAAAGAGGAAATTCCAGTCACACAGGCAACAATAAATAAATACACACACACACACACAGAGAGAGAGAGAGAGAGAGAGAGAGAGAGAGAGAGAGAGAGAGGGAGGGAGGGAGGGAGAGGGAGAGAGAGAGTGTGTGGTACCTCAGTTTACGAACAGCCCTGTTAATGAACTATTCGGTTTACAAACTCCGCAAAACCGGAAGTTGTGTCCCGGTTTGCAAACTTTACCTCGGTATATGAATGGAAGCCGAACAGTGGAAGGGCACCGGCGGTGGGAGGTCTCATTAGGGAAAGCGCGCCTTGGTTTAAGAATGGATTTGGTTTAAGAACAGACTTCAGGAACAGATTAAATTCACCAACTGAGGTACCAGTGTGTGTGTGTGTGTGTGTGTGTGTGTGTGTATGTGTGTGTGTGTCTATGTGTCACATAACTTCTTACAGTGTTCTTTGTTGTCAAGAAAAGTGGGAGATACAAATCCTAAATGAAAGACTATCTCCCAGAGTAGGCAGTATATTGGTTTTAAAGGTAAAGGGTAAAGGGACCATTAGGTCCAGTCGTGACCGACTCTGGGGTTGCGGCGCTCATCTCGCTTTACTGGCCGAGGGAGCCGGCGTACAGCTTCTGGGTCATGTGGCCAGCATGACTAAGCCACTTCTGGTGAACCAGAGCAACGCACAGAAATGCCATTTACCTTCCCGCTGGAGCGATACTTATTTATCTACTTGCACTTTGAGGTGCTTTCGAACTGCTAGGTTGGCAGGAGCAGGGACTGAGCAACGGGAGCTCACCCCGTCGCGGGGATTCGAACCGCTGACCTTCTGATCGGCAAGCCCTGGGCTCTGTGCTTTAACCCACAGCGCCACCCGCGTCCCTTATATTGGTTTTAGGCAGTGCTATTTTTCTAGAAAAAGGGGTGACAGAACTCACCATGAACGCCTCCCTTGTTCTCTTATACTGGCAATGGCACTCACCTGAGAGGCGCCGGAACTGAGTTCTGAATGAAAAAGTCCTGGTTTAAAGCTTTCTTTCTGAATACACTGAGGAGAGCGAGGAAGCAAAGGATTCCACCAGAAAGGGGTGGCCTTTGGTAATCTTCCATAATATACCACCCTGTGCGAAGCCAAAGTTTGGTGATTCCAATTGGCTCTTCTCGATTATGGATCTTCTCAATTTTGCACCCCCCCAGCTCAGTGCCATGTGCTGGTGCACCACCCTAAATCCAGTACTGCTCCAAATGTCCGCTTTATTCTTCAGCAGCTCCTCCCAAACACATTCCCATCAGCTGTAGCTAAGGCTGCCCCACTCTTTCGTAGCTGAGACAAGGGTGGCTGGTCAGCAGTGGTAGAAAGAGTAAGTGGACCCAGCAAAGCAATGATCTGTTATTGTTGAATGTTGTATGGAACATGTGGGAAAGGCTTGACAGCATAATTTGGCGGAAGGGGTAGTTCTCACACGTCAACTCTGTCTTTGCGTTCCATATACAGTGGAACTTTGGTTCTCAAACGGCTCTGTTGACGAAAAAATCGGCTCCCAAATGCTGAAAACCCGAAAGTAAGTGTTCCGATTTTCGAACGTTTTTTGGAAGCCAAATATCCGACACTGCTTCCACTTGAGTGCAGGAAGCTCCTGCAGCCAATCGGAAGCCGCCCCTCGGTTGACGAACGGTTTTGGGAGTCAGAGGGACTTCCGGAACGGATTAAGTTCGAGAACCAAGGTTCTACTGTCCTTGTACCAAACATCCTCCAGACAGACAGGTGGCAACAACAACAATTTGACATCCCTTGCTGAGACCCCAGCTATCCATCAGCCTAACTGCCCAGAACCAGCTATACGTATTTGTTGTTGTTGTTGTTTAGTCATGTCCAACTCTTCGTGACCCCATGGACCAGAGCACGCCAGGCATTCCTGTCTTCCACTGCCTCCCGCAGTTTGGTCAAACTCATGCTGGTAGCTTCGAGAACACTGTCCAACCATCTCGTCCTCTGCCATCCCCTTCTCCTTGTGCCCTCCATCTTTCCCAACATCAGGGTCTTTTCCAGGGAGTCTTCTCTTCTCATGAGGTGGCCAAAGTATTGGAGCCTCAGCTTCAGGATCTGTCCTTCCAGTGAGCACTCAGGGCTGATTTCCTTCAGAATGGATAGGTTTGATCTTCTTGCAGTCCATGGGACTCTCAAGAGTCTCCTCCAGCACCAGCTATACATATAAATAGATGCAAATGTTATGCAAATTTCTGTGATCAGCCTCTTACCTGAGTTTTTTAAAGTATATAGCTTGACACCACATCATGGCATCCTGCCTTTGCCTCTGAGCTCAAGCCATGACTGCAACGTTACCTCCCTAACTGGGGGAAAAAAAATGATTTGCCACTTCTTTAATGGACAGAGGGAATCCAATAAATACCCACAAAATATGCCTATATTAGGGTGTCATGTTAAAGTTATTTCGATCGATAAGGAATCGATTGAATTACCAGCTCAACGCAAGAGAGTTAATCAGCTAAAGAATGCTATCAAATCATTTGGCAAACCCCTCAATGAAATAACTCCTGCTCTTATTTTTAGAAGAAGGGAAAACAGCAAGCCCCTGAACACTAACACTTTTCGCAGCGCAGGAATGATTGACGCCTTGGTGATTTCAACAGAGCTGAACAACAAAAAAGCTTCAGAAAGATTTTCCTCCACGTCTATCATTCAGCAACTATGATCACTGTAGTTTGGACACTGTGGTCTGGAAAACAGTCTTTGGAGAATTCAAACCGGGACTGTAATGCATAGGCATAAAGGGAACTGACTGGTTTACCTCAGGGATGGGGAAACTTTATATGCTCAAGGGTCACATTATTATTATTATTATTATTATTATTATTATTATTATTATTATTATTTCAATTTATATACTGCCCAATTTATATATCACCCTTTATCAGAAGATCCCAGGGCAGTGTACCACATTAAAAACACGTTATTGAACATCAATGATAAAAAC
This sequence comes from Podarcis muralis, assembly GCF_964188315.1. NCBI lineage: Eukaryota > Metazoa > Chordata > Lepidosauria > Squamata > Lacertidae > Podarcis > Podarcis muralis. The sequence continues at coordinate 124,854,782 of NC_135655.1, read as the reverse complement.
ATAATCAAAACACAATAAAAAGCATACTGACAGGCAGCCTAATAATAAAATAGCCATCATAATAACAGTCTTCTCCCCCGCACTTTCACAGGCCAGAGATTATTTAATAGCCCTAGGTCTAGGTAAAGAGGAATGTTTTTGCCTGGCACCTAAAGACACGTAGTGATGGCGCCAGGCGAGTCTCTCTGGGGAGAGAATTCCACAGTCAGGGAGCCACCACAGAAAAGCCCCCCTTCTTGTGTTGTCACCCTTTGAACCTCAAAGGGATGGGGGACATAGAGAAGATGACAAGCCTAGGGCCTGGTTGGTACATACATGGAGAGGCGATCCTTAAGGTATTGAGGGCCTGAGCTGTGTAAGGCTTTGTAGGTCAACAGCTGCACTTTGAATTGGGCCTCGAAAGTAATCAACAGCCGTTGCAATTGTGACAGGGTTGGTCACATGTTCTGGATCATCACCTGGTCATGGTGAGTGGGCTTGAACGTTCCTGTGATCCTCGTGAGCAAAGCCTTCGGGAGTCATACACTCCCAGTTGTTCTTGTTTAGTCGTTTAATCGTGTCCGACTCTTCGTGACCCCATAGACCAGAGCACGCCAGGCACTCCTGTCTTCCACTGCCTCCCGCAGTTTGGTCAAACTCATGTTAGTAGCTTCGAGAACACTGTCCAACCATCTCGTCCTCTGTCGTCCCCTTCTCCTTGTGCCCTCCATCTTTCCCAACACCAGGGTCTTTTCCAGGGAGTCTTCTCTTCTCATGAGGTGGCCAAAGTATTGGAGCCTCAGCTTCAGGATCTGTCCTTCCAGTGAGCACTCAGGGCTGATTTCCTTCAGAATGGATAGGTTTCGTCTTCTTGCAGTCCATGGGACTCTCAAGAGTCTCCTCCAGCACCATAATTCAAAAGCATCAATTCTTCGGCGATCAGCCTTCTTGATGGTCCAGCTCTCACTTCCATACATCACTACTGGGAAAACCATGCCTTTAACTATACAGACCTTTGTTGGCAAGGTGATGTCTCTACTTTTTAAGATGCTGTCTAGGTTTGTCATTGCTTTTCTCCCAAGAAGCAGGCGTCTTTTAATTTTGTGGCTGCTGTCACCACTCCCAGTAGGGTCACCTAAGACGGAGGAGAGGAGCCGTCTTCTCATATATGCATCATCAACCTTTTAGATCTTTTCACTGTGTGGTCTTCAGTCTGAAAGCAACATTCTTCATTGGCAATTAAATGGGGGGAGGGGATCCCAGCCCAAGAGCCTAGTTTTACACACAAAGTGCCCCTCTGGTGTTTATGTTTTTTATTCACCCAATCTATGACACCAGCCTGATGTTTGGCAGACTTTCATATGAGGTTTGAGTCAGAGTTGACTTCTCTAACGCGATTGGGGTTGGGGTGAAATGTGTGTAATTGATTATCAAAATCTACACATCACAATGGACACACAACTATGAACACCGCCAAAATAAGACATTTCATTCAATGGATTTCCCCTCATCTGTTGACCATGTTGGACTCTGTGATCGTTTCCGTGGCTGCCTGAGGTTTCTGAAACATGGAAGAAAAGAGTCACACAAGCCAATGACTTGAGGGCCAGAATTTTAGACCAAACATTCCTTCAGCCATGAGTCAAGACCTAGAGCAGGCTGCAAAAGAAGCTCAAAGCCACTCATAGTGGCTATTTTGAATGAAAAGTGTCAAGAAGTAAAGAGGTTTCCTTTGTGCATAGTTATTCTTATCTGCAATGTGTTTCAGCTGTCCATGGAGGCACAGGTCAATTCTGTGTCCAGGGCAGCTGTTTATCAGCTCCATCTGGTACGCAGGCTGAGACCCTTCCTGCCCATGGACTATCTGGCTAGAGTGGTGCATGCTCTGGTTATCTCTCGCTTGGACTACTGCAATGCGCTCTATGTGGGGCTACCTTTGAAGGTGACCCAGAAACTACAATTAATCCAGAATGGGGCAGCTAGACTGGTGACTGGGAGCGGCCGCCGAGACCATATAACACCAGTCTTGAAAGACCTACACTGGCTCCCAGTACGTTTCCGAGCACAATTCAAAGTGTTGGTGTTGACCTTTAAAGCCCTAAACGGTCTTGGTCCAGTATACCTGAAGGAGCATCTCCACCTCCATTGTTCTGCCCGGACACTGAGGTCCAGCGCCGAGGGCCTTCTGGCGGTTCCCTCACTGCGAGAGGCCAAGTTACAGGGAACCAGGCAGAGGGCCTTCTCGGTAGTGGCGCCCGCCTTGTGGAACGCCCTCCCACCAGATGTCAAAGAGAAAAATAACTACCGAACTTTTACAAGACATCTAAAGGCAGCCCTGTTTAGGAAAGCTTTTCATGTTTAATAGGTTATTGTATTTTAGTGTTTTGTTGGAAGCCGCCCAGAGTGGCTGGGGGCACTAAGCCAGATGGGCGGGGTATAAGTAATAAATTATTATTATATTATTATTCAAGCACAATCCTAAGCATGTTTACTTGGAAGTAAGCCCCAATGAGTTCCATAGGGCCTACACCCAAGTAAGTCAGCATAGAAGTACAGCCTCCGGATGCAATGCTGTACCCAATTTCTTTAAGGTAAGCTCCGTTGAATTCAGTGGGGCTTATTACACATGCCAAGGATTATGCTATTAATCTCCTTCCAATATTAAAATTCAGGGAATATATAATACGTTGTCTTTAACGGGGCACATACATTTTAGGAGGAGAAATTAGTTTGGTCTGCCTATTAAAGCAAACCGAAGCTATTGCATGGGCCCCAACTTACACGCAGAGTAGAACACAACTATCAGTTGTTCTGCAGCACTCTCTGAATGTTGTGATCTACTTACAGTTATTCCGCCTGGCCTTTAGTTTGAACTCAGCCTGATCTTTCATTTCCCTTCTCTTCCCTCCCCCTCCCCTTTTATGAAGATTACCCACTCTGAGACCCCACAGCTAATTCTCCCCTGGCCTCCTCGCTGGCCCAAGTAGAACCAATTCAGCCAGCTAGCCCTGGGGGTTATCTAATGCTTATTTCCCCTAAATTGATTTCTGAATTTTGAATTTTATAGTTATCCACGTTTTTATACTGTATTTTATGCTGCTTTTAGAATTAAGTGTTTTAAATTAGTTGTTAGCCGCCCTGAGCCAGGTTTTTGAACCGAGAAGGGTGGGGTATAAATAAAATTATTATTATTATTATTATTATTATTATTATTATTATTATTATTATTATTATTATTACAGTTCAACTACATGCACAAAATGCATGTCTTATAGGGAATGCAAAGAAAAAGGCATATTTTAAAGGAAACACATAAAAAAAGTTTATATTTCAGGAGAAAAAATGCTATTTTTCTGCATTAAAAAAAAATCACAAAAATTGGACAGAATGGACCAATAATTTAGCTGACATGGAAAGGAAATAGGCTGAACCATCCATCCCTACATCATAAGAGCACAATATATTAAAAACATAAAATAGACAAATGCAGATATTACAGCAAGAATGAGATGCTTAGGATGCTTAGGTAGTGTGGTGGCCTTACATGAGATTTTATAGTGAACTGGTTTTCAAACGTACCAATGGGTTTTGCACATAAATACTCTTACTTCGGAGGAACCACTCAGATAAATAAGAAATCTAAATTCTGCATGAATTTGGTCTTTTACTGTGGGATATGTAAACTTATTCAACAGTTTTACCATTGTAAAGTCTGTTGACGTTTCCTGAGTACACAGAAATGTCAACTTTCCACACTGAGCAAGAGCTGGCAAATTTGGAAACCAGCTTGTTTTTTGGGTCCCCCCCCCCCCAAATACTTTTTATTGCTTTTTTGTAACAACAACAAATAAAACAAATACCCTTAAATTCAAAAATTTGTATGTCTTCTTATTTACCCTGCGCCTTATTGCACCCAGACTTCCTTCCATCCCTTCAACTGTTTTCATATCTCAAATCTTTTCTTACAGTTTCTTATTTACACTCCATCCACATCACAAGATTTACATTAATCCTGCTACAGTTTTTAAATTCTTACGATTACTTCGTATATATTCAACAAATTTACTCCAATCCTTTTCGAACTTTGCTTCTTTTTGGTTCCGAATCTTATAAGTCAATTTCGCCAATTCTATGTATTCACACATTTTTGTGTGCCACTCCATTAAAGTTGGGATTTCTTGGGATTTCTATTTCTGAGCCACTAAGATTCTAGCGGTGGTCGTTGTTAATGAACTTGTCACATGCTCTTTTTGCTTTCGCTTTGTACATTTATAGCAAAAATAACTTTGATCCTTGTGTGTGTGTGTGTGTGTGTGTATATATATATATATTTGCTTTCGTAGATTTTCACGGGTATAGGTATGCAGGTTTTGGTGTCCTCGGGTGTCTTCCCGTGTAAAAGTTGGGGTGTCTAGGCGACGTTTCGACGAGGTCTCACTCGTCATCTTCAGGCTGGTGCTTTCGGCTTCTTGTTACTGGAACAGAGCAGGATCTCAGTGTTTGAGTTCCTATAAATACTGTTGAGGGGTGTGGTGTATAGCCTCCAATGTTCTGGGCCGAGAGGAAGTTCCCAGGCTAGTGTGCCTTTTCTTCTTTTGTTCCTTAGTTGCTTGAGGGATATCTTGAGTGATTTCTTGAGTGATATCCTGAGTACCACTTAGGTGGGTCATTAGGTGTGGATTAGTTGCTAAAGCCTTTGTGTCTTGACCTCTTGAACTTTGTGAAGAGTTTTTCTGAGAAGATGGCTGTAGTTGTGCTCTGGCTTGGCTTCGTGTATAGGGGCGAGCTGTGGTTTTGTGGCCTGTGCCAGCCAGATCTGTGTAGGGATTGCAGGGGGGTGCAGCATCCGGAGGTGCCATCATGGTTTGGCTACTGGATGGTGTCTGTAATTTATCTGTGGAGAGGGTCTGGGTTTGGGTCTGGTGTGGTTGATTGGTGATGGCGTTCTGTGTGCCTCTGGATCTGGTGTCAGTTTTTGTGGGGAGGGCTAATTTCCAGATGTCTGGCAAGCGGGATGTGTCGTCACGCTTGTTCATGTTGTGAGGGTGTTTCTCTATCTCGATGGCTTCCATGATTATTCTCTTGTGGTGATGTTCCATGTTAGAGAGCAATTTGGAATCTGCAAAATTAATTTCGTGTCCTGTTTCTTTCATGTGTTGGAAAAGAGAGGAAGTTTTTTCTTCTTTTTTGACGGCATTCTTGTGTTCTGCGATACGTGCATTTATTCGTCTGTTTGTTTGTCCAATGTACGTGGCTGGGCAGACTTTGCAGGGTATTTCATAGACCCCTTGGTTTTCCAACTGGATTTTATCCTTGGGGTTTCTGAGGATATTGGCTATCTTTTGGTTGGCGCAAAAGGCTGTTTTGATATTGTGTTTATGGAGGATTTTGCTAATTTTATCTGTAGTGCCCTTGATATAAGGAAGGAGGGCCATGCCATTGTTTTCTTCTGTGTCTTGGTTTTTGGGGGGTGTTTCTTTTTGGATTAGCTTCGTAACCCTGTTTTGCTGGTATCCATTGGCAATTAACACATTTGAGAGATTCTGTAACTCAGTTGTCAAGTGGTCTTTGTCAGCCAGGCGTTTGGTTCTGGAGATGAGAGTCTTGGCTACGGAGTTTATTTGTGCAGGGTGGTGGTGTGATTGTGCATGTAAGTAGCGGTTGGTGTGTGTTTTTTTCCGGTAGATAGTGTGTCCTAGGGAGCCATCAGGTTTTTTGTAGATTAGGACGTCAAGGAAGGGAAGTTGGTTGTTGGCTTCTATTTCCATAGTGAATTGTATTTTGGGGTGTAGGCTGTTGAGATGTGTGAGGAAGCTGTCCAGTTTTTCCTTCCCGTGTGGCCAAATTACAAAGGTGTCGTCAACATATCTGAGCCAAAGTTTGGGTTTGTGTTCTGACTTGTCTAAAGCATTGGTTTCAAAGTGTTCCATGTACAGGTTTGCGATGACCGGTGAGAGGGGTGATCCCATAGGTGCTCCTTCTATCTGTTTGTATCTTTGTCCATTGTGGATGAAGTACGTGTTGGTTAGGCAGTGGTTGGTCAGGTCCAAGATGTATTCGGGGGGATTGTATTTGTTTTGAATGGCTGTCAAGGCTTCATTAATGGGCACTTGTGTGAAGAGAGATACAACATCGAAGCTCACAAGTAGGTCATTGGGATGTAGGTTTTGCTTCTTTATTGTTTCTATGAACTGGAAGGAGTTTGGAACGTGTGAAGAGATGGATTCTGCATAGGGCTGAAGTTGCTTGGCGAGAAATTTAGCGAGATTTTGTAGAGGTGAGCCTATGGAGCTGACTATTGGTCTGAGTGGTGTTCCCTCTTTGTGTATTTTGGGGAGGCCGTAGAGTTTGGGGCATCTGGATGATTTTTCTCTGGGGATGATTCTTAGCTGGATTTCTTCACTGATAGGAGAGGCTTTTATTTTGGATTTGGTGGTTTTTTCCAGATAGGTGGTGGGATCTGTTTTTATAGGTTGGTAGGTAGGGTCTTGGAGTAGATTTGATAGTTTTGCTTGGTAGTCCGATGTGTTCATCACAACAGTGGCATTACCTTTGTCTGCTGGGAGAATGATTATGTTGTTGTCTTTCCTCAGGTTGGTGAGTGCTTTCTGTTCTTCTTTGTGTAAATTGCTTCTGGGTGGTTTGCTGGAGCAGAGGATGTTGGTGACTTCAAGTCTGATTTTATTGGCTTCATCTGGGTTGATTTTGGAATACATCTTGGACCTGACCAACCACTGCCTAACCAACACGTACTTCATCCACAATGGACAAAGATACAAACAGATAGAAGGAGCACCTATGGGATCACCCCTCTCACCGGTCATCGCAAACCTGTACATGGAACACTTTGAAACCAATGCTTTAGACAAGTCAGAACACAAACCCAAACTTTGGCTCAGATATGTTGACGACACCTTTGTAATTTGGCCACACGGGAAGGAAAAACTGGACAGCTTCCTCACACATCTCAACAGCCTACACCCCAAAATACAATTCACTATGGAAATAGAAGCCAACAACCAACTTCCCTTCCTTGACGTCCTAATCTACAAAAAACCTGATGGCTCCCTAGGACACACTATCTACCGGAAAAAAACACACACCAACCGCTACTTACATGCACAATCACACCACCACCCTGCACAAATAAACTCCGTAGCCAAGACTCTCATCTCCAGAACCAAACGCCTGGCTGACAAAGACCACTTGACAACTGAGTTACAGAATCTCTCAAATGTGTTAATTGCCAATGGATACCAGCAAAACAGGGTTACGAAGCTAATCCAAAAAGAAACACCCCCCAAAAACCAAGACACAGAAGAAAACAATGGCATGGCCCTCCTTCCTTATATCAAGGGCACTACAGATAAAATTAGCAAAATCCTCCATAAACACAATATCAAAACAGCCTTTTGCGCCAACCAAAAGATAGCCAATATCCTCAGAAACCCCAAGGATAAAATCCAGTTGGAAAACCAAGGGGTCTATGAAATACCCTGCAAAGTCTGCCCAGCCACGTACATTGGACAAACAAACAGACGAATAAATGCACGTATCGCAGAACACAAGAATGCCGTCAAAAAAGAAGAAAAAACTTCCTCTCTTTTCCAACACATGAAAGAAACAGGACACGAAATTAATTTTGCAGATTCCAAATTGCTCTCTAACATGGAACATCACCACAAGAGAATAATCATGGAAGCCATCGAGATAGAGAAACACCCTCACAACATGAACAAGCGTGACGACACATCCCGCTTGCCAGACATCTGGAAATTAGCCCTCCCCACAAAAACTGACACCAGATCCAGAGGCACACAGAACGCCATCACCAATCAACCACACCAGACCCAAACCCAGACCCTCTCCACAGATAAATTACAGACACCATCCAGTAGCCAAACCATGATGGCACCTCCGGATGCTGCACCCCCCTGCAATCCCTACACAGATCTGGCTGGCACAGGCCACAAAACCACAGCTCGCCCCTATACACGAAGCCAAGCCAGAGCACAACTACAGCCATCTTCTCAGAAAAACTCTTCACAAAGTTCAAGAGGTCAAGACACAAAGGCTTTAGCAACTAATCCACACCTAATGACCCACCTAAGTGGTACTCAGGATATCACTCAAGAAATCACTCAAGATATCCCTCAAGCAACTAAGGAACAAAAGAAGAAAAGGCACACTAGCCTGGGAACTTCCTCTCGGCCCAGAACATTGGAGGCTATACACCACACCCCTCAACAGTATTTATAGGAACTCAAACACTGAGATCCTGCTCTGTTCCAGTAACAAGAAGCCGAAAGCACCAGCCTGAAGATGACGAGTGAGACCTCGTCGAAACGTCGCCTAGACACCCCAACTTTTACACGGGAAGACACCCGAGGACACCAAAACCTGCATATATATATATATATATATATATGTAAAGGTAAAGGTACCCCTGCCCGTACGGGCCAGTCTTGCCAGACTCTAGGGTTGTGCGCCCATCTCACTCAAGAGGCCGGGAGCCAGCGCTGTCCGCAGACACTTCCGGGTCACGTGGCCAGCGTGACAAGCTGCATCTGGCGAGCCAGCGCAGCACACGGAACGCCGTTTACCTTCCCGCTGGTAAGCGGTCCCTATTTATCTACTTGCACCCGGGGGTGCTTTCGAACTGCTAGGTTAGCAGGCGCTGGGACCGAACGACGGGAGCGCACCCCGCTGCGGGGATTCGAACCGCCGACCATGCAATCGGCAAGTCCTAGGCACTGAGGTTTTACCCACAGCGCCACCCGTGTCCATATATATATATATATATATATATATATATATATATATATATGTTTTCCAATATACCCCCAATAATAGCCAAATTATGACAATAACAATTAATTCCCAAATTATACAATTATCAAAATGCCAATCAATTTCCAATTAATACATTTTAGTTAAAGTGGCTCCACGCATGATGGTTTGGGTGCATTTCTAATCTGTGTTCCATAAACTTAATTAATGCCAGTTACATTTCAGTTATAATAATCATCCCTTAGTCAACAGCTACATAATTAATGATTTCCATTCGTGACATTACAATACATAACTTTATAAAGCTTCAAGTCAGGAACTCAAACCGTTATCTTTATTCTGCCCTGTGTGTGAAAACTATTATATCCATGGAGATTCCTTTTGTACCTAGATGGTGTTGTCTCTTTCACTTCCCAGCTGTTGTTTTCTCCCATCATGACTTGGGGCGGAACTGAATCTCAAAGTTTCTCACAGGTCTTATCTCTCCATCCCTTGCTTCGATGTCTCGGAACAGGCAACAGTCTGCTAGGAACCATTCTGTCTCACTAGTAAAACATGTCGCAGATCTTCGCCATTTTACCCTCAGCCTAGGAAAAGGTGGGCAGTTTTCGAACACACTGAATATTCAATACTCCTTTCCAACTCCCAGAATCTCTGCAGTGTTCTTATCACAGCCCCCCAATTCTTTTCCTTCCAGCAAGAGATTTATGGCCCAATTAAACTTTATCTTAGATCACATTCCATCAGTAGCATGCACAAATCTCGATCTCTTTTTCCTTTTAAATGGAGGTGAGGGGAATTACTCTGTCTTTCCAACACAGTCATACTTGAGCTTCTCCTCCTCCTCAATTTCTTCATTTCAGATCACACACAGTTTCCATTTTTGCTTGTTAATATCAATATTACTCCAACGTCCCTTCCTCACCTGTAAATATATTTTTATCTTATATTCCGGAGAGGGTTGCCAAATCATAAATATATAAAAGAAGCTTAGAACAAACAAACGGCGGACTTCCCTGTCCCCAACTGACTCTCACTCCAAATAAAATCTTATCTCAATTCAAACCTTTGATCCATGTAGCTGGTATATTCAGCAGTATGTTGTTTCAATCCTTTCCCATCACACGCCAGTACTTTAAAGCCAATTAAATATCCAATTAAACGGAGAACCTCTGCTTCTTAATGGTGGCATAGGAGGGTTTTCACCAGGCAGCGCCTCCTTGCCTCCTGTAATTCATGCCGCAGCGAGAGCCAGGTACCAAGACGAACTGTGAGTGAAGCCCATTGCCCCCCGACCCTGTGGGGAATTTGCAAGGATGATTTACTCTGTCATCCTTGTTTTTTGTTCGCCTACAATCCCCCGCTGTCATGGGGGCTGCTTCCATTAAGGCAGGCAGGACCGGAAGCCAACTTTGATCCTTGGTTAATGTCTGAGACAAGAAAGGAGTTGCCAAATAAATCCTTCAAACTATTGGATTTTCATTAGGAAAAATATGAGTTAACATAACTGTAAAGCAGGAGAGGGGAACCTTTGTCCCTCTCAAATGTTTCTGGACCACAAATCCCATCATTCTTGACCATTTGCAATGTTGGCTGGGGCTGATAGGAATTGGAGTCCAATACCACCTGGAGGGCAACAGGCTGAATAGCCCTTGTGCTAACACAGAAGACATATATTATTTTCAAGGATCTAGTAATTTGCTTTTAAAAGCACTTTTTCTCTAAAATATCTGATTAGACACAATGGCACTATGCAAATCTTTATGTGAATGTTCTCCATTTGCTATACAATTAGCAGTTGCAAAAAAAAAAGAAAAGAAAAGAAAAAAAGAACCCATGCAGGCAATTGCTTATACATTGCTGCAATAAGATTTGTTCCAAGGAAATTTCATCTTGTTATTTTTACAGGAGCTTTTCATATTACAAAACTTGCTTCTCCATTAATAAAACTTTCCCTGCCCATTTCATAGGAGCTTACAGTTATGCGTGCAGTTCCTGAGTTGAATGGAAGTACAATGAGCAGTAAGCAAAATGAAGGAAGCGTCTTTTCAGTTCCCTGTGTCTTTATAGCCTGCTGTTCCAAAGACGAGTTTACGTAAAACACTGTGGCAATACTGTTTCGCAGACACACAATTATTATTAATTGCTGCCTTCATCAGATTTCCATCCACTCTGCAATGGGTGCTATCAGCTAAAGTACACTCATACGGTTGAAATGCTAACGTAAGATTATCAATAGTGCATGGCATTTAGTCTGTTATAATCTCTGCCCTGAGATTGCGGAGTTCATAAAAGCTAGCTATAAAAATATAATTCATCCATGTTACTTAAAGAGCCAATGTCTACAGCTCTTATAAAACCAAACCACCCGTCCACAGTCCTTCTGCACCAACCTGAATTGTATTAATGACTCTTTTTTTAAAAAAAAACCTTTCCCATTTTTGTTTTGCATTTCTTGTTTCTTTCAAGGACAACTTAATGCAGCCATTTAAAATTACTGGCATTTATATCTTTAATAAGCTGCAAACAGATAATCAGGGGCTATAAAGGATTAATTTTTCTCTTGCCTTATCAAAGGACAGCTGTAAAAGGACAAAATCCATCGTGCTAACAGCTCTGGAGACTGAAATTGCCCCTGTCTTTCAAACTGAAGTAGGCAGGGAATGAAAAAAAGTGTGGTTCCTTTAAAAGAGCCACAGAACAACAAGCTGCTCTGATACCACCCCCACAAAAGTGTTTATTGGTTTATTCCTTTTCTGTGTAGTCTAATGTCAAGTGTATACGGGGCGGGGGAAGGATACTACCTCTGGTGGGGGGACGTTGTGCTCCTTCTGGAGTAATTTCTCCACCTTTGGTCCCCACCCTGCACTCAGCTCTCACCAATAGCAACATACCCTCCAAGGGTCCCAGTTTTCCAGGGACAGTCCCAGAATTACAGAACCTGTCCCGGTTTCTTATTTGATCCCGGAATGTCCCACCTTTCCTTTTTCCTCCCCTCCACATCTTGGAGAACACTTAAAAGTGGGGTGTGCGTGGCTGCAAAAACGGAGACCTGTTTATACTGCAAATAAAATTCCTTTTAGATATAAAGGCAAAGGGACCCCTGACCATTAGGTCCAGTTGTGTCCGACTCAGGGGTCGCCGCGCTCATCTCGCTTTATTGGCCGAGGGAGCCGGCGTACAGCTTCCGGGTCATGCGGCCAGCATGATTAACCCGCTTCCAGCGAACCAGAGCAGCGCACAGAAACACCGCTGGAGCGGTACCTATTTATCTACTTGCACTTTGACATGTTTTCGAACTGATAGGTTGGCAGAAGCAGGGACCGAGCAATGGGAGCTCACCCCATCGCGGGGATTTGAACCGCTGACCTTCTGATCGGCAAGTCCTAGGCTCTGTGGTTTAACCTACAGCGCCACCCGCGTCCCCCTTTTAGATATACTTTCCCTAAAAGGCCGGAGGCGTTTCTTTTAGGAATGGGTGGGGATGAGAAAGAAGACCAAAAACTATTTCTGTATGTGACAACGGCGGCCAGAGTTTAATAATAATAATAATTTATTATTTATTTATACCCCCGCCCATCTGGCTGGGTTTCCCCAGCCACTCTGGGTGGCTTCCAACCGAATATTAAAAACAATACAGCACCAGACATTAAAAACTTCCCTAAACAGGGCCGCCTTCAGTTGTCTTTTAAAAGTAAAAAATTGTTTATTGCCTTGACATCTGCTAGGAGGGTGTTCCACAGGGCAGGCACCACTACCGAGAAGGTCCTCTGCCTGGTTCCCTGTAACCTCACTTCTTGCAGCGAGAGAATTTTGATATTTTATTTGATATTTGATATTTTATTGCTTTTTATTGATATTTTATTATTTTTTTTTTAATAATAATAATATTCTGTTGGGAGCCGCCCAGAGTGGCTGCGGAAACCCAGCCAGATCGGCAGGGTACAAATAATAAATTATTATTATTATTATTATTATTATTATTATTATTATTATTATTGACGTCGATTCATACAGCGAGATCAAACATAGTGTAAGCTTCCTGATGTAGAATAGGTACCCCTATTTTCATTGGAGAAATGTTGGCAGGTACATAACAACAATGCCAAGTTCCAGGGGGGTCTAAAATGTCTCCAGAAATACAATTTATGTGCATTTTGTGTGAAACACATTTCTGCGTGCACTTTTCGCACAGCGGGAATGCGTTGCAAAATTCAGAGAAGTGCTTGATCTGGTGGGGAGCTGCATTCTGATCCCATTCCTGCTATACCATTCTGCTTACTCAACTTTCAGTTACAATATATTTATATGCAATCTGTACAGCAAAATCTCCCATGATTATGCCTTTGTCACCTCCTCCCACCCCTGAACTAGTTCCCCCCCTCCCTGGTGGACTCAGGCTGTGTCCTGGTACGGCAAGCCAGAAGGGCCAATACACCAAACTCTAAGTCCTTCAAGTCAAGAACCATTGGTTGCTTTTGGTTGCTGTCAACCTCGCTGATTAAACAGAGGGCAAATTTTAATCTGTCATTAAAGTTCCTCTAGCTGATTAATCAACTAATGCTCACTGCAATATATATAAAAAAGCATTTGGCTTTTAGGGCGCATAGTTAAAATAAAGGGTTGAAGTTTTAAATATTATGGTTTGGGTGTTGTTGTTTTTTAATGGTTAATAGAATAGACAGACAAGAGAAGTTACAGAGCAGGTTGTCAGTTTGAGTCAGTAAACCAGGACAGCAGCAAAACCAAGCAATATTGTGAATGACTTCACTTGTTCTTTAGCCAAGTTCCAGAAAGCGTCTGGAAATTTATTCAGTAGCAAAATGCAGATACACCTGGGACCCCAGGAATGTAGGTAAAGGATGGAGTAATGGGGAACAGAAGTTAAGCACAGCTTGCCACTGTAGATTGGATCAGAGTTTAGGAATGCCCAATCTTGTCAAATCTTTTTTAATTATGAAGGCATGTTTAAATGCAAAAGAAAGGATTGCAGCTAAAAAGACAGTCAATTTCAGACGCTAAAGCTGGTGAGGATTTCTGAATCTACACACCCCTTCTTCCAAAAGAAGCATTTATAGGTGTTGTAAGTTTTTTTAATAAAAATCCTTCAGAAATATAATCACAAATTTTAACATATTTTCATAACCTCCTCCTTTTCTGAAAAGTTTCTGCTTGGTCTGAATTGCTAGACATTGCTAGATTCCAAACAAAATTACGGTATTCTCCGCAAAGAAGCCAAAGAGTCTAAGTCTTGATTTAAATTTTAAACTACTTCGATTAGAATCTACACTCCAGAACATAAATTTATAGAAAAAAATGGCCTTATTTAGTTTTGGGAATGGGGTATTTATTTATTTATTTATACCCCGCCCTCCCCGGCCAAGACCAGGCTCAGGGCGGCCAACATCAGGTATAAAAACAATTGATTAAAATACAACTTAAAAACAAGATTAAAATACTACTTAAAATGCAGCCTCATTTCAGTGGAAGCCCAGATCAAAAACCTTTGGGGGGGAGAAAAAGTCAAATCTTCACCAAGGCCAACTATCCAGACTGGTCCTACGTGGGCCAGAAAAGCCAGGGAAGTCCCCAAATAGGGGTTCCATCACAGAAGGAAAAGGAAAGAGGGGGAGGGGATCAGGCTGGTTCCAAGCCAAAGGCCAGGCGGAACAATTCTGTCTTACAGGCCCTGCGGAAAGAAATCAGATCCTGCAGGGCCCTGGTCTCATGAGGCAGAGCGTTCCACCAGGCCGGAGCCAGAGTTGAAAAGGCCCAGGACCTTAGGGCCCAGGACCTCTAGTGTTGCTATTTATGGACCTTAAAGAAGGAAGACTCAGGAAGACTCCCTGAGTGAGTGCTTGAGGGCCCTGCTCTTGCCACTTACCATCTGGCCTGGGGCGGGGCCTGGGGCCTCATAAGGACTGTGTGCTGCTTGCGGCCTGCTGCCCAGGAAGACTCCCTGAGTGAGTGCTTGAGGGCCCTGCTCCTTCCTGCCACTTACCATCTGGCCTGGGGCGGGGCCTGGGGCCTCATAAGGACTGCGTGCGGCTTGCGGCCTGCTGCCCAGGAAGACTCCCTGAGTGAGTGCTTGAGGGCCCTGCTCCTTCCTGCCACTTACCATCTGGCCTGGGGTGGGGCCTGGGGCCTCATAAGGACTGCGTGCGGCTTGCTGCCTGCTGCCCAGGAAGACTCCCTGAGTGAGTGCTTGAGGGCCCTGCTCTTGCCACTTACCATCTGGCCTGGGGCGGGGCCTGAAGCCTCATAAGGACTGCGTGCGGCTTGCTGCCTGCTGCCCAGGAAGACTCCCTGAGTGAGTGCTTGAGGGCCCTGCTCTTGCCACTTACCATCTGGCCTGGGGCGGGGCCTGGGGCCTCATAAGGACTGTGTGCGGCTTGCTGCCTGCTGCCCAGGAAGACTCCCTGAGTGAGTGCTTGAGGGCCCTGCTCTTGCCACTTACCATCTGGCCTGGGGTGGGGCCTGGGGCCTCATAAGGACTGCGTGCGGCTTGCTGCCTGCTGCCCAGGAAGACTCCCTGAGTGAGTGCTTGAGGGCCCTGCTCTTGCCACTTACCATCTGGCCTGGGGCGGGGCCTGAAGCCTCATAAGGACTGCGTGCGGCTTGCTGCCTGCTGCCCAGGAAGACTCCCTGAGTGAGTGCTTGAGGGCCCTGCTCTTGCCACTTACCACCTGGCCTGGGGCGGGGCCTGGGGCCTCATAAGGACTGCGTGCGGCTTGCGGCCTGCTGCCCAGGAAGACTCCCTGAGTGAGTGCTTGAGGGCCCTGCTCCTTCCTGCCACTTACCATCTGGCCTGGGGCGGGGCCTGGGGCCTCATAAGGACTGCGTGCGGCTTGCGGCCTGCTGCCCAGGAAGACTCCCTGAGTGAGTGCTTGAGGGCCCTGCTCCTTCCTGCCACTTACCATCTGGCCTGGGGCGGGGCCTGGGGCCTCATAAGGACTGCGTGCGGCTTGCGGCCTGCTGCCCAGGAAGACTCCCTGAGTGAGTGCTTGAGGGCCCTGCTCCTTCCTGCCACTTACCATCTGGCCTGGGGCGGGGCCTGGGGCCTCATAAGGACTGCGTGCGGCTTGCGGCCTGCTGCCCAGGAAGACTCCCTGAGTGAGTGCTTGAGGGCCCTGCTCCTTCCTGCCACTTACCATCTGGCCTGGGGCGGGGCCTGGGGCCTCATAAGGACTGCGTGCGGCTTGCGGCCTGCTGCCCAGGAAGACTCCCTGAGTGAGTGCTTGAGGGCCCTGCTCCTTCCTGCCACTTACCACCTGGCCCAGGGCGGGGCCTGACAGGCCTCACCAGGACAGTTGTTACTGCCGGAGAGGCACAGAGTGTTTTTAAAATGTGTTTTTTTTGTTTGTTTTTTAATTCTTTGGATTTTTTGTATGTGCGGGGTGGGGGTGGGATGGATGTTGGTTGGGCTTGGGGAATTATTTTTTTATTATTATTTTGATGTTTTTGTAATTTTTACATTTTTCGCTTGTATTGTTTTATTGGTTTTGGTTGTTTGTTTAAGGTGTTATTTTGTTTTTGTTTTAGGGGGAGGGTTCAGGGCTGCCGGGGAGTGGGCCCCAGCCCATAAAATGGCTGGGGCATGTTCCACAGGGCGGGATGCACTGGGACAACCGATCTCAGTGATCACGGGTAGGAGGAGGAGTTACGCTAAGACCAGACCCTATCATTACAGAGGAGGCAGGTTTAGTCGTTGTCTGAGGACTATCCCTGCCTCCGGGTCTGGTCCTGACCGGATGGATACTAGAATCAGCAAGGGATACCCACATGACCTGAAGGTGCTGCTGTGCAATGCCAGGTCAATGATCCATAAGACCACTGCCATCCATGACTTGATCATGGATGGAGGATTTGACCTGGCTTGTATAACAGAGACCTGGTTGGATGAAGCAGATGGGCCTGTCCTTGCCGCTGCTTGTCCACCAGGTTTCTCTTACGCACAGCAACCCAGGTCATGTGGGCGGGGAGGGGGGGTTGCAGTGATTTTTAGGAAGTCATTAGTTTGCACCAGGCGTCCTGTTGGGAAGACCCAGTTTTCTGAGTGCATGTTCTGGAAGTTGGGCAATAGGGGCAGTACAGGATTCCTTTTGGTGTACCGACCTCCCCGCTGCACCAAGGATTCCCTGCCCGAGCTGCTTCAGGTCGTGGCGGATGTTCTCCTGGAGACACCTAGCTTGGTCGTCCTAGGGGATTTTAACATCCATGCCGACACGACCTTACAAGGGGCCGCTCGGGACTTCGTGGAAAGCATGGCCTCCATGGGGCTGTCCCTGAATAAGTCTGGCCCAACCCATAGCCGTGGACATGCCTTGGACCTGGTGTTTACCTCTATGGATGTTGGTGATCTGACACTAAGTAAAAGCGAAGCGAAAGAAGTGCCATGGTCAGATCACTTCCTGGTGCAACTGGACTTCTCTGCGACCCATCCCCTCTGCAGGGAGGTGGGACCAATTCGGATGGTCCGCCCCCGCCACTTAATGGATCCAAATGGTTTCCAGAGAGTGGTAGGGGATGCTTTATCCCATGTTGATGGCCTTTCAGCTGATTCCCTGGTGGCCCGCTGGAATGTGGAGTTAACCAGGGCTATTGACTGTTTGGCTCCGAAGCGCCCTCTCCGATTGCATGGAGCCCGGACAGCCCCGTGGTTTTCCACGGATCTGAGGGCAATGAAACAATCGTTGAGACGGCTAGAGCGCCGGTGGCGGAGAACTCATTCCGAATCTGACCGGACACAGGTTAGAGCTCAACGTCGAGCCTACCAAGTGGCGATAGCGACGGCGAAGAAGAATTTCTTCACCGCCTCTATTGCATCTGCAGAAAACAGCAGCAGGAGACTATTTCAGGTGGTTCACAATTTAGCGGAACCACCTGCAACATCGGGGCCCAGTACGGGCCACATGTTCTCCTGCAATGATTTTGCAAAGTTTTTTGCAGATAAAATCGCTCAGATTCGGGAAGAAGTAGACTCCACCGTGGGAGCAGGGCCGGGGCGGGAGAGTGCTAGAGTTCTGTCTAGTCAAGTTGAGTGGGATCAATTCCAATCTGTTACCTCCGAGGATGTGGACAGGCTGCTTGGACGAGTGAAACCAACCACCTGTCTCCTGGATCCTTGCCCATCCTGGCTTATAAAAGCTAGCCGGGAAGGACTGGGCAATGGGCTTCGTGGGGTGGTGAATGCTTCCCTCCGTGAGGGAGCCTTCCCAGACCCGCTGAAAGAGGCGGTTATTAAACCGCTTCTTAAAAAACCATCTTTAGATGCGGCCACGATGGCCAACTATCGCCCAGTCTCAAATCTTCCATTCCTGGGCAAGGTGATTGAGCGAGCGGTTGCCGAACAACTCCAGGCACGCCTGGAAGAAGCGGACCATTTGGATCCCTTCCAGTCGGGATTCAGGCCTCATCATGGGACTGAAACTGCCTTGGTCGCACTGGTTGATGATCTCCGGCGGGCTAGGGACAAAGGTGAGAGCTGTTTCCTAGTTCTGCTGGATCTCTCAGCGGCGTTTGATACCATCGACCATAGCATCCTTCTGGACCGCCTTGAGGGGCTGGGAGCTGGGGGCACTGTTATACAGTGGTTCCGCTCCTTCCTCCTGGGCCGTGTTCAGAAAGTGGTGGTGGGGGATGAGTGTTCAGACCCCTGGGCTCTCACTTGTGGGGTGCCTCAGGGTTCTGTCCTCTCCCCCATGCTTTTCAACATTTACATGCAGCCGCTGGGAGAGATCATCAGGAGGTTTGGGCTGGGTGTTCATCAGTATGCGGATGATACCCAGCTCTACCTCTCTTTTAAATCAGAACCAGTGAAGGCGGTGAAGGTCCTGTGTGAGTGTCTGGAGGCGGTTGGAGGATGGATGGCGGCTAACAGATTGAGGTTGAATCCTGACAAGACAGAAGTACTGTTTTTGGGGGACAGGAGGCGGGCAGGTGTGGAGGATTCCCTGGTCCTGAATGGGGTAACTGTGCCCCTGAAGGACCAGGTGCGCAGCCTGGGAGTCATTTTGGACTCACAGCTGTCCATGGAGGCACAGGTCAAATCCGTGTCCAGGGCAGCTGTTTACCAGCTCCATCTGGTACGTAGGCTGAGACCCTATCTGCCTGCGGACTGTCTCGCCAGAGTGGTACATGCTCTGGTTATCTCCCGCTTGGACTACTGCAATGCACTCTACGTGGGGCTACCTTTGAAGGTGACTCGGAAACTACAACTAATCCAGAATGCGGCAGCTAGACTGGTGACTGGGAGCGGCCGCCGAGACCATATAACACCGGTCTTGAAAGACTTGCATTGGCTCCCAGTACGTTTCCGAGCACAATTCAAAGTGTTGGTGCTGACCTTTAAAGCCCTAAACGGCCTCGGTCCAGTATACCTGAAGGAGCGTCTCCACCCCCATCATTCTGCCCGGACGCTGAGGTCCAGCGCCGAGGGCCTTCTGGCGGTTCCCTCATTGCGAGAAGCAAAGCTACAGGGAACCAGGCAGAGGGCCTTCTCGGTAGTGGCGCCCACCCTGTGGAACACCCTTCCAGCAGATGTCAAAGTGATAAATAACTACCTGACATTCAAGAGACATCTTAAGGCAGCCCTGTTCAGGGAAGTTTTTAACATGTGATATTTTATTGTATTTTTGGTTTTTATGGAAGCCGCCCAGAGTGGCTGGGGAGGCCTAGCCGGATGGGCGGGGTATAAATAATAAATTATTATTATTATTATTATTATTAAGGTCCTCCGCGGAACATACCAGGAGAGGCAGTCCCGTAGGTACAAGGGCCCTAGAAAATTTCTGGGGAGTGCCCTTTTCAGGGCTACACACTCACTTGCTGATCAGAAGGTCGGCGGTTCAAATCCCCACGATGGGGGTGAGCTCCCATTGCTCGGTCCCTGCTCCTGCCAACCTAGCAATTCGAAAGCACGTCAAAGTGCAAGTAGATAAATAGGTACCGCTCCAGCGGGAAGGTAAACTGCGTTTCCGTGCGCTGCTCTGGTCCGCCAGAAGCGGCTTAGTCATGCTGGCCACATGACCTGGAAGCTGTACACCGGCTCCCTCAGCCAATAAAGCGAGATGAGCACCGCAACCCCAGAGTCGGTCACGACTGGACCTAATGGTCAGGGGTCCCTTTACCTTTACACTCACTGAATAGCTCTTTCCTCTTTCCCCACTCCAAGATTTCTTCCTCTCTCTTTCCCTCTCTCTCAATCTCTTCTCTCCATATCATCTCCCAATGCTTGTATCTCCTCCTTTGGGACAAAAAGCAACCTCCAACATGGATCTCACACCTGCATCTGCCCTGAATCGTATCTGGCTTTCTTCTCTGTGTGAGAAGGTATGCAGAACTGAGTTATAGAAATTTGGGTCATCTGCTGAAGCAGAATTTGGGAGGGCGGCTTGAGAGAGATTGAGGGCAGGTAAAAGGAAGCAGCGATGGTGAGCAACGTGGACAGATTTGAAAGGGGATTAGACAAATTAATGGAGGACAAGGCTATTCATGGTTACTGAATATCAGTTGCTCAGGATCACAAGTGGGACAGTAACGCTGCCTTCATGACCTGTTTTTAGGATTTCCCATGGGTAACTGGTTGGCCACTGTGAGAACAGCCTGCTGGACTAGATGAGACTTTGGACTGATTTAGGAGGGTCTTAATGGGTGGTGCTGTAGGTTAAACCTACACAGCAGTGTAGCCAGAACCTAGGACTTGCCAGTCAGAAGGTCGGCGGTTCGAATCCCCGCGACGGGGTGAGCTCCCGTTGCTCGGTCCCAGCTCCTGCCAACCTAGCAGTTCGAAAGCACGTCAAAGTGCAAGTAGATAAATAGGTACCGCTCCGGCAGAAAGGTAAACGGTGTTTTCATGCGCTGCTCTGGTTTGCCAGAATCGGCTTAGTCATGCTGGCCACATGACCTGGAAGCTGTACGCCGGCTCCCTTGGCCAATAAAGCGAGATGAGCACCACAACCCCAGAGTCGGTCACGACTGGACCTAATGGTCAGGGGTCCCTTTACCTTTACCTTAATGTGCTCCTATGCCCCAGGCAGAGCCTCCCTGGAAAGAGGCTGTGTTAACCGCCCTTAACATGCCTGTCATCCAAATTCCATGTGTTGTAAATCAAGAGGCAGAGCCCACTCAAGAGTTGAAGCATGAAAATGGTAGACACTCCCTCACTTCTTAAGAAAATACTGTTACACAAGTTGGGTGCCTCCCCCTCTCTCTGCCGGGTGGTGGCAAGAGAGGTCTGTGCTCCTTTAGAGAATTAAAACACGGCAGAGACTGCCATAGCTTTAAGAAATATGGCTTATTCACCTATTTACACCTTCAGTCTGCATGGAGGGAGTCCAGATCTTGCAGCACGGTCAGTTCAAGAGGGGCATGTCTCCCACAGCAGTGTAGCCAGCCTTCAGCCAACCTGCCCAAGATGGATCCCAGCCTTCCTTCTTCCTCCCAGAATACCATGCTGAAAACTCTCCTCCCTACCACACACAGATCTCTAACAATACCTCCAGGAAACTGATGTCGTCAAAATGCAGTCATCTGGCTCCTTTATGCTGATGTGGTAACCAGATGTCTAATGAAAGGGAGATATGGTATTCCCCCAACTTCCCACTGCATTGTGAGGAGCATGAGTCAGAGCAGTTATTAGCCCACAGAATGCATCATGCTTAGCTACATACCGGCCACTGGCTTTTGTTACTGGGAGATTCAGATATTAAAAATTGAATGGAGAATTACTCCATGAGTGGGACCTGGACCTTTTAACCGGATCCAAGTTAGATCACAGAGCTGCAACCATTTCAAAGCACAGAAGACTGAAGACGGGCGATGCAAACAAAGCCATGGATGAACAGGTATAAACAAACAAAACCACTGCTCCGTTTTATGCAGAATTTTGTAAAAAAAATAATAATCCCAACATCACCTAACGGTATAAAGAATTCGCTTGACAAATTGTGGGGGGAAAGTTATACTAGAAAACAGAGAAAATAAAATAAATTCCCCTAATGTACTACAAATACCAACTACCACACACTACCTACAAACCATATGTTTTTCCCATCTGTTCTGTTATCTTCAACTAAATTTATAGTATTTGAGCTATCAGATGAATTGCAAAGACTGAGATGGATAGGAATATAAAACGTAGGTGTTATTACACTTTAAATATTCTTCCCCACCACCACTTCTCCCTGCCAAATAAATTTTTCGTCGTGTTTCATTAACCCAGAATGATTCTGCTATTCCTAGTAAGGTGATAGTACATGCTCGTACTCCCAGAAAGCCCACGACCGTCACCCCATTTCCTTCCTCTGTTCCCCTCCTCCATTCTGCATTGCATAGAAATGTTTGTGTCTCTTCCTCCAGCACCATATTGAAAGAGCCAGGGGTTCAAAGGATGGGACACCACACCAGGTCATGCATCAAGTCCCTGCCCTTTTGCATCAGTTCAGAACCCTACCCAAGTTGGGGAGATTCAGAGGAACAATACAGTGGTACCTCGGGTTACATACACTTCAGGTTACATACGCTTCAGGTTACAGACTCAACTAACCCAGAAATAGTGCTTCAGGTTAAGAACTTTGCTTCAGGATGAGAACAGAAATCGTGTTCCAGTGGCGCAGCAGCAGCAGGAGGCCCCATTAGCTAAAGTGGTGCTTCAGGTTAAGAACAGTTTCAGGTTAAGAACAGACCTTTGGAATGAATTAAGTACTTAACCCGAGGCAACACTGTATAGGAGTCTGTCTTGGGGCCACCCTTCCTTATAATGTTTAATGTTTTTGTTTGCTAGCTCTGCACTTAACCATTACTTTTCGTGGAGTTGAATAATTGTCCTCACACACACACACCCCACACAGGGTCATTGCGTACACTGCACAAAGCCATGTGTATCTCCCACAGGGAGCTGAAATCACTGTCCCTTGACATTATCCTTGGGTTGAAGTTCTACTTTAAGTGCTGTAGTTGCTTGGACCCAGTGGAAGCTTCTCTGTTGGGAAAATGGAGAATTGCACCTCCAACTTCAGTCTGCCCTCGGCTAGCTCTCACCCGCCTTCCACTTCTTTCCAACCAGTCCAGCATGGTGGCACTGCCCGGAAACCTTCTCCTTAGTCTCGGGGTTGCCCCCTGCAGAACTCAGCAGGGAGGAGACTGAAGATAAAGGAAACGTAGCCAAGGGCATCCTGGTTGGCCTCCATCTGTCTTGGCAGACGATGGAGGAGTGCACCTTCAGGGTGTGGGATGTGCTACATCTGTACAGTTAATTACAGCATGCTTTACTTCCTAGAGTGGACAGAGGGGAACTTCCTGTTCCTGCTGTAAGTGATTCAGCCTATGAGTGCGACTCTATAAAAGCAGAGTCACACAGCCATTTTGGTTCTGTTTGATTCAACTCTCAGTTAAGTCTCATCCATTTTGTTGTCTGCTGGCTCTCAGCCACTTGGGCCCATCCTCACAAAGGATGTAAGCCACGTTATACGTTGTCACCTGAAGCGTAAAGCCTGCCTTCTTGGACTTGTGAGTAAACTTATTGTTATACAGTGGTATCTCGGGTTACAGACGCTTCAGGTTACAGACGCTTCAGGTTACAGACTCCACTAACCCAGAAATAGTGCCTCGGGTTAAGAACTTTGCTTCAGGATGAGAACAGAAATCGTGCTCCGGCGGCGCAGCGGCAGCAGGAGGCCCCATTAGCTAAAGTGGTACCTCAGGTTAAGAACAGTTTCAGGTTAAGAACGGACCTCCAGAACGAATTAAGTTCTTAACCCGAGGTACCACTGTACTTTTAAAGACAGACTCGTGAGTCTTTATTGTATTTTAAGAGGGAGAAGAGGAGACACCAGAGATAATCCATCTGGGCAAGCCAGATTGGATTAGTCATTTTGTAGAGATTCAAATGACTCTAATCAACTAGCTTCTGTGAATATACAGTGGTACCTCGGGGTACATACGCTTCAGGTTACATACGCTTCAGGTTATAGACTCCGCTAACCCAGAAATAGTACCTCGGGTTAAGAACTTTGCTTCAGGATGAGAACAGAAATCGTGCTCTGGTGGCGCAGCGGCAGCAGGAGGCCCCATTAGCTAAAGTGGTGCTTCAGGTTAAGAACAGTTTCAGGTTAAGTACGGACCTCCGGAACAAATTAAGTACTTAATCCGAGGTACCACTGTAGAGGGGATTTGCTCTGCTACATCACTCACTAGTGTGAGTGAAGGAAGGATAATACTTAACAATATTTCCTTGCCTATTATCCTACACATCCCCACACAGGGGTGAAGTAAAAACATTGGAGAGTTACGGCTGCTGCTGTGGCTGTAGAGACTGATATGGGAGAGACATGTTTTGTTGCAGCTGGGGCAGATGAAGGCGTCCAGTTTCACTGGTGCAAATGTACCATGGTGTTTCTTCTCTCTGAGCTCCTCCCAGTGGTCATTACTCCTCTGGCCACTGCTGCGGAGGCACTACCTTTCTTTCTACAGGTCATCTGATCTGAGGTACATTCCACACACTTCACTTCTGTTTTTCTAGCAAAGAAGAAGAGTTTGGATTTGATATCCCGCTTTATCACTACCCGAAGGAGTCTCAAAGCAGCTAACATTCTCCTTTCCCTTCCTCCCCCACAACAAACACTCTGTGAGGTGAGTGGGGCTGAGAGACTTCAGAGAAGTGTGACTGGCCCAAGGTCACCCAGCAGCTGCATGTGGAGAAGCGGCGACGCGAACCCGGTTCACCAGATTACGAGTCCACCACTCTTAACCACTACACCACACTGGCATTGCCACAAGTGGCCAAAGAATAGGGGAGAGATGTGAGACTAACTACATCCAACAGCAATACCTGCAGATGGATTGTTCTACTGCTATCGCTCAATGCCCTCCGTATCACCATGTTTTCTTCCCCAGGTCATATCAGCACATAGTGCAAGGCAGATTATACCAATATGCATTTTGATTCCAAGAATTCTGCCATCTCCCATGGCTTCAATCCCAAGTTTTGCAACAATTGATATTTTTAAAGTTCGGGTTCCCAGAATTATGATTGTCTGGCAGCCACAGCCACATATTTAATAAACAAGCTATTTGAACTCTGTTGCTAAATAAAGAGCGGCTCTCTCCTCTAACTTTTGTGAAGTCTGAAAGGGCCGACCCTTTGATGAGCTCAATTAATTTGTTCTGAGAAGTCTCTGAAAACAAGGATGTGGAACAACTGCCCAGATCATCCGCTAGTATTTCTCGCTGATCAAGCAATTTTAGAAACCACACGGCCAATCCATCGCTCTATGTTTAGCTGAGGCACTGAGGTGCCTGAAAAGTCCCTTAAAAAAAAAAAAAGTAATGCACATTTTCGGCAAATCCTGAAGACAAACTTGACCCTGTACTGAAAACATACTATATTAGCAAGATGGGTTTATTAAACGAAGATGCATTGATCAGGGCTTTTCAAGAACCTGATTTTTAAACCATCTGGTGTCATGGATTGGTTGGACGTGGAGAAATGGTGGGAGGAACCAGCTGGGGAACTGCCAATAGAAGAAGGCTCAGAGCCCAGGGAGTGGTGGTGGGACACCTATACGTGATCAGAGGGAGAAGAGTAGGAGAAGGAGGTGTTGGAAGCTGACGGGGCAACAGGGCTTAGTGAGCTGGGAGAGTCTGTGGCAGAAAGAAGTCCAGAATTAGAGGCAGAAGCTGAAGCTGAAGCAGGAGAAGGCCAAGAGGCAGAGATGAGCCAGGCTACACAAGAATCAGGGGTGTCTCCTTGTCCTGCTGCGACAAGCTCCCCTCCCCCTTGTCTCCCAGAACCAGAAAAGGCAGGAAAAGAGCAAAGGAGAGGTTGGCTGCACACAGACACAGTCTCCAATTGCCTGGGGAGGAGAGAACCTAGGCAGCTGTGGGGAGGAGAGGACCTTCACTCTTGGCAACTGCTTCATGGGGACAACGCCTACCGGATATGAGCCGCTGTGCTCACCAGGCCTGACACTCAACCAAGTCTGTGGAAGTCGTGTTTTTGCTAATAAAGTGTTAGCTCCAACTTGAACTGTGTGATTACTGACCAGCATGGTCCTGTAACATTTGGAGATAGCTATACTATAAAACCCCTTCATGGATCACTGCCTTGCCGTAGTGAAGGGGCTTGAATAACTCAGAGAAGCTATGAACTATGCCAAGCAGGGCACCCAAGATGAACAGGTCATAGTGAAGAGTTTTGACCAAACATGATCCACCTGGAGGAGGAACCGGCAAGCCACTCCAGTATCCCTGCCAAGAAAACTCCATGGGTGAAAGAGGAGAGCGCAAAATATGATCTGAAGCTCAACATCAAAAAAACGAAGATCATGGCCACTGGTTCCATCACCTCCTGGCAAATAGAAGGAGAAGAAATGGAGGCAGTGAGAGATTTTACTTTCTTGGGCTCCATGATCACTGCAGATGGTGACAGCAGCCACGAAATTGAAAGACGCCTGCTTCTTGGGAGAAAAGCAATGACAAACCTAGACAGCATCTTAAAAAGTAGAGACATCACCTTGCCAACAAAGGTCCATATAGTTAAAGCTATGGTTTTCCCAGTAGTGATGTATGGAAGTGAGAGCTGGCAGTAGTGATGTATGGAGGTGAAAGAAGGCTGATTGCCGAAGAATTGATGCTTTTGAATTATGGTGCTGGAGGAGACTCTTGAGAGTCCCATGGACTGCAAGAAGATCAAACCTATCCATTCTTAAGGAAATCAGCCCTGAGTGCTCACTGGAAGGACAGATCCTGAAGCTGAGGCTCCAGTACTTTGGCCACCTCATGAGAAGAGAAGACTCCCTGGAAAAGACCCTGATGTTGGTGAAGATGGAGGGCACAAGGAGAAGGGGACGACAGAGGACGAGATGGTTGGACAGTGTTCTCGAAGCTACGAACATGAGTTTGACCAAACTGCGGGAGGCAGTGGAAGACAGGAGTGCCTGGCGTGCTCTGGTCCATGGGGACACGACTAAATGACTAAACAACAACAACAAAATACTATAAAAGTTAAAGCAAAAGTTGGGGAACCATGTTCAGACCAAGGTCTACATTCCCTTTGGGGCTACGAAGCAAAAGCGGGAAGTGTGATAAAAGTGATTTCCCTCCCTTTGTATAGCAGCTGCAGATGCAAACACAGCCCTCTCTAACCTCTATCCAAGCAAGCAGCTAACACTATCAGAGGTCAGAGACACATTCCAGTTGGGGGAAAACCATCCAAGGACAAGGCAGAGCATGGCCGGTTGCAGGGTGTGCTTGACCTAGGAAAGAGTCCTAAGGACCAATGAGAGGCCTGAGGACACATTTGACCACTGGGCCTGAGTTGCGTCATCCACAGATTAAAGACACAGCACCAATAAACGAAATAACACCCATTGAAACGTCACTGAAAATCACTCCCCACCCCTTCGCACAAAAAGTTTTGTTATTTGTCTTCAGCAACTCACCAACTAATCAGTCCGAATTTCAAACTATTCTATTAAACTAATTGCATCGGTGATTAACTGATTGAAGCTTGCAGTGAATAAATCAATGCGTGCAATTCGTTTTTTACTCACGGGTTCAAAATACGAAGTTCCATTGAAACAGTTACCCTCCCCCCACCCAATGGAATACTCTTTGTTACTGACGATGATGTTGACAAGCCCTCTATGAGACCAGCAGGTATAGGTATAATAAATAAAACAATTTTAATTATTTTGCTTTTTCACAGCAGCACGACATTGCTGCATATCTGAGGGAGGGAGGGAAGGAGACCCTCTCAGATGCAAAAACCCTTTGAAAATTGTCCAGTCAGAGAACACCTCCTTTGAATAAATGATTTTCACTTTGTTGACGTAGCTATTCTCAGTTTGTATTTCTACTCGAGTTCACTTTCTACCTTTGCCCTAGAAGCGACATGGTGCTTGTTGTCTCAAAATCCCTATACTAATTATATGTTTCCTCAGCCTGGTATGATTCCAGGTCATCGTTCCGTTTTTAACAACAGCAACAACAAAAATTGTGGGAACTCAGGTAAGCCACACGGCCTTGGACACAGACTGCCTTGAAAGCAGACGCAGCCCTCCAATAGGTGTCTAATTAATGTCAAACTGGTGACAATTCCATGCTGCTCGCGCCACTTGACCAGTGCCAACTTTTACTTCTCCACCCAGCAGGTCAAGGTGCTTATCTGCTCCCCTTCAAATGCACATTCCCACCCCACTCAGTCGAAAAAGAAGCTTATTTTCAAACCATTCCGCTGCTCCCCAGCTTTATTCTAGAAAAGAGATCTGTATATTTCCCCTGCCTTGGGGAAGCCTGACCAAAGTGGAGTTGCCTCTCTTGTGGCTAGCAAGGACAAGTTGTGATCTGCAACAGGAACTGGTTCCTCCTCCAGAAATAACAGTCACTTGAATACCACAAATAAAGGTTGATTTCTGAAATGCAAATCGGCCACTAGGTTTAGGGTTGCCATGTTTCAAAAGGTAAAAAAATCAGGACACTCTGAAAGTTGTGGAGCTTTGGAAACCACCAAAAGGGTTGAACTAGGAATGTATGACAGCCCTACTAGGTTAGACAGATGGGTACCGTTCTTTTCAATGAATTTCTACTCAGAGTATCCCCACTGAGAGGAATGGACCCTACCTCCTTCGTTCCTGTAAGCACTCTCCCCTCTAGCTCCAAAAGCTGGAGGAATTACCGTATTTTTTGCTCTATTGGACACACCCAACCATAGGACGCACCTTGTTTTAGAGGGGGAGAACAAGAAAAAAAAATTCAATGCCTCTCTGCTCAGTGCCCCTTCAGCGAAGCGGCAGGAGAAACGGAGCCTCTTCCATTTCTCCTCCCACTTGGCTGAAGGGGCGCTGCGCAGCTCTCCCTCTCTGCTGAAGCCAGGAGAGTCTTGCTCTCCCAGCTTCAGCAAAAGGAACCTGAAGCCTGCGGAGCGCAGCGGGAACTCCCACTGCGCTCCGGAGGCTTCAGGCGGCTATCCCTGAAGCCTGGAGAGTGAGAGGGGTCGGTGTGCACCAACCCCTCTCGCTCTCCAGGCTTCAGCGAAAGCAACGCAAAGCCTCCGGAGCGCGGAGGGAGCGTTCCCTCTGCGCTTCGGAGGCTTCGTGTTGCTATCGCTGAAGCCAAGGAGCCTGCATTCGCTCCATAGGACACACACACATTTCCCTTTAATTTTTGGAGGGGGGAAAGTGCATCCTATAGAGCAAAAAATACGGTACATTCAGAGATGGTGTCTCATCTCAGAGTTCTGGCAGCCTGCAGTTTCCCAGAAAGAGCTGTGCGGTTCCACTGCGCACACAGTCAACCATTCCTTACCTTTCCCACAATGACCAAGACATTAGGTTTAGAGTCCCTGACCCTTTAAATCTTTAACAATAATTAATAGGGGAATGACGGCTAATATTTGTATTAGGTCTTAAGAAGTGCTGTAAAAAAGGACACCTTATGTAAGCAAGGGAGGCAGCATTAGAATTCCCATGTGTGATTTGGGTTAGTGAACACGTTAATGCTTTACTCAGACTTTGTTCTCTCCATGACCGTAGGTCCTTTTCTACGGCTCGCAAGGCCTCTTTTTTCATTTGCCTAGGCTCAACACACACCTCTGTTCCAGGAGAAGGGAGGCGCCATGTTCTTGCAGCACCATGGCAAGGGGAAATGTCGGTCGCCTCGGTCCTAGCAGAATCATACTGGATTCTCCCTTCCCCAGTGTTAGAAAACACAGAGCTTGGGAGTTGGCAATGGCCCAGTTGAGGAAAAAGCAGCATCTCTGTAAATTCAGAGTGGTTGACTTTTGTTGTTGTTTAGTCGTTTAGTCGTTTAGTTGTTTAGTCGTGTCCGACTCTTTGTGACCCCATGGACCAGAGCACGCCAGGCACTCCTGTCTTCCACTGCCTCCCGCAGTTTGGTCAAACTCATGCTGGTAGCTTCGAGAACACTGTCCAACCATCTCGTCCTCTGTCGTCCCCTTCTCCTTGTGCCCTCCATATTTCCCAACACCAGGGTCTTTTCCAGGAAGTCTTCTCTTCTCATGAGGTGGCCAAAGTATTGGAGTCTCAGCTTCACGATCTGTCCTTCCAGTGAGCACTCAGGGCTGATTTCCTTAAGAATGGAGAGGTTTGATCTTCTTGCAGTCCATGGGACTCTCAAGAGTCTCCTCCAGCACCATAATTCAGAAGCATCAATTTTTCAGCGACCAGCCTTAGCAAGATCAAAACTGACAGCAGAGATCCCAAGGATGTCGAACTCTCCCGCTGCTATTCATGTTCACTATTGTACAGTGAATTCAAAGGCACCAGAACGATCCTGTCACTATGCTTATACAATTCCTGTCTCTGCGATGTGCTGGAGCACTGGTCTGTTTCCTCCTCTTCACCAACCTTCACCAGCAATCCAGTACTTCGCACCTTGTCCTCTCCTCTGGGGTGTGGCGCATTTCCCTGGGGTCAGTCGACTTCCACCACTCTTCATCCAGCCAGTCCCTGACATCCAGGCATTAACAGAGCAAGTACCAACATTTCCAAACTGCTAGTCCACATTGACTCTACCTTCCTATTTTTGGAAGCAACTAGGATGTCTCAAGACCAGCTCAGTATCTAGATTTCCTCTTCAGGCATGTTTCCCTGGGACACAAAGTGCCCTCAGATTGCCGTTCCTGGAGGCTATTTAGTCAGCAATGAGAAAGGGGAAAGATTATGGGGTGGTACCACTGGCAGATGGAATAAGTTTGGAAAAATATCTCTCTCATCATTGTTGTGTGGCTTGTTTATGAGGCTGGAAAGCCGCTGGCATCACAGGTCCCTGTGATGCTGGAACTGCTGAGGAGATGGAGTTTCTGAGGAGAAATCCTCTCTCAGTCCAAGATGGCCTCTCTTCCCCTGAGGATGTTGAGCCAAGAGTCCTGGGTCACGGCCATAGCTGTCAACTTACAGATTTGAAAATAAGGGACCAGCATCCTCGAAAATAAGGGATCAGCAGCCAAAATATGGGATTTGGGCTTAGTTTATACAGAAATCCACTGCTCATGGAGCCATGCTGCTTTGGCTGCCATTGACTGTGTTTTGCAGGGGGTTGGACTAGATGATCCTAAGGGTCTACAACTCTGACCAAAGAAGAGTGGCAGACAAAACTGATGAACGACGTCCAGATGGCAAAGCTTACAGGCAGAATTAGAAACCAGGAAGAGGACCTCTTTAATAAAGAGTGGGGAAAGTTTATAATTTATTTGAAGTAAATGAAGTACTTGTAGTGAAAATTTGAACTATGGATGGACAAATGATTTATAAAAATAGAGCTATGAAAGGGATGCAGAGGGGGAAATCACTACATTAAGATGCTGCACTGTTTGGAGGGTGTGCTAAGCAGCACGTCGGGGCTGCCGCCGTCCTGGCGCAAGGAGTTCCATCGGCCCTTCCCCGCCCAAGAGGGAGGGAGGGAGAGAGACTCTCACCCACGCCGCCCACGAGCCCAGGATGAGGCAGTTGTGCCGCGGCGGCGGCCGCTGAAGCACCGCCCTTCTGCGTCCCTCCCCATCCCCTCCTCTTCCTCCTCCCTCAGGCTGCCTCCTCAGCTGCCGCTGCCGCCTCTGGCTTCCCCTGGCAGCGCAGCGGAAGTCTCGCAAGAGAGGGGCTGCCTGCCCGCCCGCCGCCACCTGTCTCCTCACGAGGCGCCACTGAGGGGGGGAAGGGAGAGACGGAGACACGGCAGCTCGTGCGCGCACGCTCTCTCTCACTCTCTCGAGGCGGAGGACCCCGAGCCGCTGCTTCCCTCCCGAGCCAGGCGAGCATGAAACCCGGGAAATTTAAGGGACATCATCAATAAGGGACAGCAGCGGGACACGGCGCTGGGATAAGGGAGTTTCCCGCCAAATAAGGGACGGTTGACAGCTATGTTTGTTTGTTTGAACAGGCTTCAGATGCTTCCCTGCAATGGGGAATCCTGATGGGACGGAAGCTTCTAAGCGCATGATGCAAGAAGGTCAAGGAGGGGTCAAGGAGGGATGGGACATTGCTTTCCCCTGCATTCTTAGGGCTCCTAGTTTCCAAGAGGCTACTAGGCAAATCCAGCCGCACCTGCTTCATAGCTTCCTTCAGACTCAGGAGTGGTAGGGCGGGGCCGGGGGTTCTTCTCCTGCTGCCATTCCCTGTCCAGGCACAATACCTGATGAATACAGCAGATGCACTGCTCATTTACTCTGCAATAGCCCATCCTTCACTGATCAAAATGCCAAAAGGCTAGTTGTTCGTCTGGTAAAAATACACAAGGAAGAAAACCCATAATTGTCCCTCAATCTGTTGCCGACAATTCAAAATATACCTCAGCAGCTGCAGCGTGTGAAGTGACAGACTGTGCACGGCAGGGTGCCTTAGTGCTCATGCGCACGCATGTCTGTCTATGCGTGCGCTGTGGAGATACGCCTTGCCGTCTCTCTGACACAAGGAGCGGAACTTCTAGAGAACAGCAACACACAGCAAAAAACAGAGTAACAACATTTCAACGAGGCATCCCCAAAAAGGCAATGCGTCCATCAATCAACAGGGACAGCAGTTTATTGTGGACACTTACCAGAAAACTGTTAGAACATTGACGACGCGGCTTAGATCAACCTTCTCCATTTCCTCCCAGGAGGGCCATGAGTTTTCTGTTGGAGCTCTGAATATTCTTCACCAGTAAGTGAGGGGCAGCTTGAATAGGAATGACAGTGGAAGCTGGCATTTAGGTGCAGCAAGCGCTGAGGTCTCAACAGATCTGGCAAGCCATACCATGTCATGACGCCTCATGGTCTATGGCGTCTTGTCCTTCAGCTGCTTGCGCATTGAGATGTTTATATCCCAAACATGCTGATGTATAGACACCAGTACACAGGCAAGCAAGATAACATGGATCTCTGGTCATGGATCATACTGAATTATAAGTAGTAATAGAAAGACCTTGGAAATGGGACATTTGAATGTTGCCATTGGCTATATGTCAACCAGCGGCGTAGCGTGGGTTGTCAGCACCCGGGGCAAGGCAAGTAATTTGCGCCCCCTAACCCGTGGATTTTAGCACTCGAGCCAGGTAGGGGCAGAGAGCTGCGAGTGCGAGCGCGCCCCCCCCCCCGATATTGCGCCCGGTGCAGCCGCCCCCCCTGCACCCCCCACGCTACGCCACTGATGTCAACAGATTTTGAAACTTGATTCATGCGCCAAGACAGGCCTGAGCTCCAAATTTTGGGATAAATTACCAAAGATTCCGAGCCGACTTGTTTGTTTAACAGATTTATATCCCACCATTCAGAAAAGAAAAGAAGGAACACCTCACGGTAGCTTACGAAATTAGATTCGCAACTATAAGGCAGCCATTTTACAAACAAAAAATACATAATAAACACACTGTTGACAAACAAAAAATCAGGAGCCAACAATGTCATTCACACACCTATGCCCATCATATGATGTCCCAAGAGATTTTTAGTCATAGCTGAATAAGTAAGCTGACTTCACTGAAAAGCACTGCATCTGAGGTCATGGGAAATATCTGTGGCGTTGGAATCATGGTGGCTCAATAACGCAAGCAAGTCCACTTCTGAGGCAGGGCTGTCCAGGGAAGGCTGAGCAGGTGGAAAAGAGTCTTCGCTTCAAACAACGTTCAGTTCACAACAAGCCACCCAAATGCAGGAGAGCTGTGTGGCCAGCTTTGTGTTCGTTTGCTTTTTGAATTAAAATTATAGCAGCCATGAGGGAGGAAGTTCTCCTGTACTATAGTCTTGATGAAGCACACACCCAAGCTGCTATTTGCCCTGCAAAGAGAAGATACCAATGTCCTCATCCAAATCTATCTCTTTCTCTCTGTTTGCTAACAATTTAAAAACAACCTATAATCCTTAACCAGCCTTCCCACAACCTAGTTCCCTCCAGACTCTTTCAACCAGACCCTCCAAGTGTCCCTATTTTCCAGGGACAGTCCTGGATTTACAGAAGCCGTCCCGGTTTCTGATGTGATCAAGGAATGTCTCATTTTTCCTTTGGCTGTCCCTATTTTCATCGGAGAAATGCTGGAGGGTATGCGAACTACAATACCCATAAATCCCAGCCAGCTCAGCAGTGATCACAGACCATGGGAGTTGTGATTGATTGATTTGCTATCATAAATGTATCCTACAATTTCACACACACACACACACACACACACACACACACACACACACACCAAAGCCATTTACATCAATTATGTACACACGATAGAAATCATACAAGCTGTTAAAATCACAGATCACCAGCTATTACAGAAAAGAAGTTCTCCCTGTTGTCTTTGAATGCCTGGCAGCATAGAAAAGGTTTCAGTAAGCATTTAGTGGTCGATACAGAAGAAGCTGGCAGAGTCTCTATTGGGTGAGCATTCCAGAGGGCTGGACCAGTGATGCTAAAGGCTCCATTTTGCATCCCTGTCCACTGAGCCTCACCAAATCAGTAATCCAAAGCATTACTGAAGGGTACCAGGTTAGAGGAGGCGATCCTAAATGCAGTATATTTATCCCACATCATACCTAATTTGGCCCTTAGATCATTTATGAACAATCCATGAACTGGTGGTCAAATTCATTTGGGGGGAGGACCAAACCTGAAACCTCCTTACTGACCAAAATTCTTCCCTGATTCTTCTTAAGCCACTCTGGACCATCCAGCTGCAATACATACAAACCGGGGGAGAAGCAAATCTCTTGAAATGCAATCGCTCGTTCTCCAAAATGCACAGGATTGTGTTCTCGCAAGTACTTTTTTTCTGGGAGGGACACAGGTGTACGCATACCCTAAACATCTTGTGACTCTTTGTACTTTTGTCCACTTACTGTATTTATTTCCCCCGATTTGAACTATAAAATGGTGACTTTCTTGAGTCAAAATGAGAGTACCCCTAAATATATTTTTTTTTAGGGGGGAAAGCAGTGGTTCTCACCATGTGCTAATTTGCTTTCAGCAGAACCGTATTGCAACTGGTAGCCTGCACATCAAAGACATTTTTATTTGTTGTGGGGAAACAGGGGGACTAATGGGCGAGCATGTTCCCCTGATATAAAATAAAGGCGAGTCACGGAGCTATAAAATAGTATGACCTCATAAATTATTACATACACGTCCACGTTAGAAAGAAATACAACATTTCCCCCCCTTCAGAGGATAACACACCTGTGTTTTGGATAATTCACAAAGTAGACCTGGCCTTCCAGATGTTTACTCTCCACCACACACAAAGTACAGTAGGAGTGGGGCAGGATGGAGGAAGGAGAGGGTGAGTGTTCAGCGGAAAGTGGGATGGGGGCCAAAACAGACTTGGGGTTTTGCAAAGGGGTGACATGATAGCTCACCAGAGAGCAGCCCAGGCAATTTGGAGGAAGTAATATTGACTGCATCGTTACAGGCATAGGTCTCAACTTTGTAGCTTGCTAATAAGAGAAGCACAGATCTGTGGCTTGTGCATGCTGTTTTTATAGGCATGGGAGGCAATAGAAACTTACAGGGCTCACGACAGCAGCCAGAACCACAACAGCAAGAGATTCTCTTTTGTTGACCAAGCACGGACAGAAGGTTCAGAACCCTAGGATTTATACTTGACCTAGCAGGGCCGGATTAAGACCTTTAGAGATCCTTAGCACTTAAAAGATTTTGGTGCCCCCACCGAGATCTACCGGTAATTCAAAATATGTTGTTGTTGTTTAGTTGTTTAGTCATGTCCGACTCTTCGTGACCCCATGGACCAGAGCACGCCAGGCACTCCTGTCTTTCACTGCCACCCGTAGTTTGGTCAAACTCATGCTGGTAGCTTCGAGAACACTCTCCAACCATCTCGCCCTCTGTCGTCCCCTTCTCCTTGTGCCCTCCATCTTTCCCAGCATCAGGGTCTTTTCTAGGGAGTCTTTTCTGCTCACGAGGTGGCCAAAGTATTGGAGCCTCAGCTTCACGATCTGTCCTTCCAGTGAGCACTCAGGGCTGATTTCCTTAAGAATGGATAGGTTTTATCTTCTTGCAGTCCATGGGACTCTCAAGAGTCTCCTCCAGCACCATAATTCAAAAGCATCAATTCTTCGGTGATCAGCCTTCTTTATGGTCCAGCTTTCACTTCCATACATCACTACTGGGAAAACCTGACAGCACAGATTTGATCTAAGGTGGGAAGAGTGCACCCAATTATTCTCTCTGCAGTCTTTACAATCCTGGACAGCATTGTTTTTTCCCTGGCCGTGCAGTTCCCAAACCACACACACAGACCATAAGTTAATACACTCTCCACAGTACAGTGGTAAAATGCCAAAGGATGATGCTGCGCTGAAAAATGGCAGAGGGGGGAAGGGTTAAGCCTCTCCCTGCCCTCTTTTTATCATCTGTGACTCACAGCCTGCCCTCACTGACCTGAGCTTTAAAAAAAAAAAAATGCAAGATGAAAAGTCCTGGGAGTTCAAGTAATTTGTAGTGTTTGAGCCTAAGAGTTTCAGA
This sequence comes from Podarcis muralis, assembly GCF_964188315.1. Taxonomy (NCBI): domain Eukaryota; kingdom Metazoa; phylum Chordata; class Lepidosauria; order Squamata; family Lacertidae; genus Podarcis; species Podarcis muralis. The sequence goes on along the minus strand of NC_135655.1, from coordinate 124,818,555 downwards.
CTTTCCCTTCCTTCCTTTCTCAGCCTCCCTGCAAACAGATGGCAAAAAGCATCCAGCTAAATATTTAATATGCCAGAAAAACAAATACTATTATTTATCAAATGCTTGCCGTGCAACGAATATGAGGAATTCAAGTGCACGGTTAGGTTCTCCGGGTGTTTCCATGTTAACACTGAGTTAAGGTACAGGAGCGGGTGGCAACTTTCGGACCCTACCCGTGAGATGTCCGTGGACATCTTAGCCTCAAAGCTATGGCTGCCTGCTGCCCATGCAATATTGTTGGTGAAAGGAAGTCACCCCGCCTGTGCTGGTCCCATGGGTTACCCAAGAGACAAGGCCCAAGCCCGGTCCGTGGTCAAAGGTGCAATGTGGAGGCAGTCCATAGTAGCTGGAGCTGGGTGCAGGGCAGGGAGTCAGGTGAAGCCAGGAACAGGCATGCAAGTACAGAGCTAGGGCAGGTCAGGAGCTCAGGCAGGAAAGCAGGACAGGGTTCGGGCAGGAACTAGCAACCAACAATGTTGCTCCCGCAACTTGGGACTGGGGCTGGCCGGCTTTTATCTGCCCCGAGGCACAGGGCAGCCCCGATCCTCTGGTGACTCGCCTCTCCTGGCCTGGAGGCAAGCACTCCTCCTGCAGGAACTTAGTTCCCTCCGCCTCTCTGCCCTGAGCCTCTGCAGCTCAGGAGAGGCTGGAGGGTTACTGGACCCAGAGGCAACCTCAGCTTCCTCTGACGGGGCTGAGAGAGGAGCACCTGCAGGCAATGGTTCCTCCATCACCTCAGGAGCCAGAGCAGACTCAGCTGGTGCCTGCACCTGAGGATCCAGCACAGGTGAGGACCCTTCAGGCTCAGGCCCCAGCCCCGGCTCAGCTGGTTCTGGAGGCGGGGAATCCTATGTACGCTGGGATCCCTCAGTTTCAGCATCCAAGTCCCAGGCCATCACACCGCCGGTGTTTTCAAAGCTGTCCTTTGTCTTCACTCAACCTGCCTGAATTGCAGGAGTTGACGCTGACTTTGCACTGCACAGATGTTTCTCCCACGCTGCTGCATGGTTACTTTTCAAGGGGTTGGGAGCAGATGTTCATGCGTGCATTCGATTTTCCCTACTGACTGACGCTCTGTCTGCAGCACCAGGAAGATTGCATTGCTGCTGTTATCCTTTGGATCTGGAGAGGGGAGGGGGACCCACACCAAGGATGTTCCCCCCCCCCAAAAAAAATCAGTTCCTCTCTGCAACATTACAGGTCTTATCCCTCTCCTGCTGCCCTTAGTTGACCCAAGCACTCCACGGTCTTTCCTTGGTACTGGATTTCTGAAGATCTCTGCACTACAGAACGGCCACACGGCGCTGCTTGCTTACAGAAACATCCCCACCTCAAATGGCATCCATTTATCATAGGCAGAAGTGTGTGTGTTTGTGGACATCAGACAGAAAGAAAAATACAGCTGTTGCTCTCTTTGGTTGCAGTCCTGTTCCATTGCAAGCAATGAAAGTTATTGCTATGTTGAGATTCAGAATGCCTTAAATGCTATAATCACTCTAAACACACACGATCCCCTTTGCATGGAAATGTTGGACTCCAATTCCCATCAGACCTGGACATCATGGCCAATGGTCATAGCCAATGATGGGAGTTGTGGTTTATTAACTTCCGGGAGCACACCACATTGGCTATCTGTTATGTTCTGAGTTGAATAGGATTCAGAATGCAGCAGTCTGATTGGTCCTAGAACAATAGGATTCAGAATGCAGCAGTCTGAATGGTCCTAAAACAATAGGATTCAGAATGCAGCAGTCTGGTTGGTCCACAGGAGCCACCCAATCCAGCTCCAGGTGGAAGTGAATCCGCAACCTGATTGGCCTACAAGAGAATCCTGGAATTAGCCAATCACGTGGGGCCCATTGTGTAAATAATGTATATATCTAACTTTTAGAAGACATCTGAAGGCAGCCCTGTTTAGGGAAGTTTTTAATGTTTGGTGTTTTATAGTGTTCTTTATATTGTGTTGGGAGCCACCCAGAGTGGCTGGGGAAACCCAGCCAGATGGGTGGGCTATAAATAATAAATAATTATATATATTAAATATATTCCATCCAAAACTTCGGGTGGCATTACAAACTGGGAGGGTACTTCCAGTGTCAGTTGGTTCTGTACCATAGCTGTCAACGTTTCCCTTTTTTAAAGGAAAATTCCCTTATTCCGAATAGGATTCCTCGCAAGAAAAGGGAAAAGTTGACAGCTATGTTCTGTACTGCATGCTTGCTTCCCGCCTGTTCAACTTGTATATATTTGAACATGAAGGAAGTTTTTTCTGAAAGGAAGGAGGGGTAGGAAAATTCTAATTGGACATACTGATGCAGAAGCACAAAAATGTCATCGCCATACCAGGGGCTGTTCACAGAAGCATCATAATCAATGCCCAGTGGGAATATAGCCTCTGTTCTGCTCTGCGCTGGTGAGATGTCTCATCTGGGATGTTTCAAGAAGCATGCTGGCAAATGGGAGGGATTTGGGAGAACTATAAGGGCAAGATGCAGTTCAGAAAGGAAGCCATGGAGAGAAAGTATTGAGAAGCTGGATGTGGATCAGAGGAAAGACAACTGGGAACGAACAGGAGGACAGAATTAAAGAAGATGTTGGAGAAGAAAGATCAGACTTGCGACACGCTTGGGTCTCACGCTTTTCTAGCTGCCACAAGCCTGCACTCAGTTCTGTATGCAACATGACTTGAAGAAGACATGCACCTCTTCCCTGTCTAAAATGGTGGCTTCTTCTTCCTTTCTCCCTAGTACAGACTTCCTCAACTTGGAGGCCATCTCCAGATATTCTGGACTCCAAGGCCCATCAGAACATGCAGGCAGCCTGGCCAATGGCCAGGGATTAAGGGAGCTGAGGTCCAAAATCTCTGGAGAGCACTAGGGTAAGGAAAGGCTGGTGTGATGGCCTGGGAATCTGATTCAGAAGCTGAACCTGAGGAATCCCAGCCTGCACAGGAGTCCCTGCCTCCAGGGCTGCCTGAGCTGGGGCAGGGGCTTGAATCTGAAGGGCCTGCACCTGTGCCGGATCCTCAGGAGCAGACACCAGATGCATCCACTCTGGCTCCGGAGGTGATTGAGGACCCATTGCCTGCAGGTGCGCCTCTTCCAGCCCAGTCAGGGGAAGGGGAAAGCTGCCCCTGGGTCCAGTAACCCCCCACCCTCTCCTGAGCTGCAGAGGCTCAGGGCAGAGAGGCGGAGGGAACTAAGTTCTCTCAGGAGGAGTGCTCGCCTTAAGGCCAGGAGAGGCGGGTCACCTGTGGGCTAGGACTGCCCCTGGCCTCAGAGGAGATAAAGGCCAGTCTGCCCAGTCCCAGGTTGCGGGAGCAACGTCGTTGGAAACCTGTTTCTGCCAGCACCCAGACCTGTTCTTCCGGAGTTCCCGACCGCGCCCGGCTTCTTGCTTTGGACCCCGCTTCACCCTTGGTGGACAGTCTCCAGACCCTCGACCCAGGACCGGACTCTGACCATGCCTCACGGTAACCCCCCCCCCCCCCCGGGACCAGCACAGCTAGTTTAGAACCAGCCTCAGCAGGGCGACATGTATGCATGGAGAGATGGAGCAACCAAGGATGGTGTTTTTCTCCACCAGGAGAGAAACCAGGGAGGAGAGATAGTCCTGCAAGAAGCGCATACCCTCAACCAGCCCTCCTCCCCTGTGCCAAATATCCAATGTCCTCTGCTGGGCTTTGGAAAACATACTGAGGAAGAGGTTGTTGCTACTGCAGATGAAGGACCTTCATTGGCATCTGTGCAGTGGTGGGCTCCTACGCCAAGTAAACGCAGACACCAACCTCAACACAGCAATTTACAACTTATCACATGGGGTGGGGGTAGCGAGTGTTGATCTAGTAGCTATGAATGTGAGTTGGGAAGTAAGTCCTGTAACTTTTCACTTCAAGCAAGCCACTCCCTTCATTTCCATCCTCCAAATGAAATACAGTGGTACCTCGGTCTAAGAACAGCCCTGTTAACGAATGCTTCAGACAACGACCTCTGCTAAACCGGAAGTAGGTGTTCCGGTTAGCACACTCTGCCCCAGAAGACAAACAGAAGCCGAACACCAGTGTCAGGAGACCTCAGTAGGGAAATCCATTTAAGAATGCTTTGGTCTAAGAACAGACCTCCAGAATGGATTAAGTTCATAACCCAAAGTACCACTGTATAGGAGACAGAGTTACCGTATTTTTTGCACCATAACACTCACTTTTTTCCTCCTAGAAAGTAAGGGGAAATGTCTGTGCGTGTTATGGAGGGAATGCCTACGGGTGGCAGGGGGGATCTGCTGCAGCAGAGGATCCAGGGTTCCCCTTCCTTCCCTCCTCCGTGGCTCGCTTTGAAACAGCAAAGCAGGAGAAGAGCCGCTGAGTGGGGAGGAGAGAGGGACAGAGAGCCTGCTTGCTTTAAAGGAGCAAAGCGGGAGAGGAGCCGCTTACACAAGTGTAAGCGGCTCCTGTCCGGTTGGCTCCTTTAAAGCAAGCAGGCTCTCTGTCCCTCTCTCCTCCCCACTCAGCTGGCTAAATAGCAGCAAAGTTTTTCAGCGAGCCGGGGAGGAGGGAGAGAAGCAGAGCCGGCTTGCTTCTCCTCTTATACCCCTCTTCTGCATTATTAACAGCATCCTTCACCCACCCACCCCACGCGTGTTCCTTGTCCCTTGAGTGCTTTTCCTTCCCTCCCCACTTAAAATGTGGTTGCAAAGCATGGATCCACATGGATCCTCGGGATTTTTGCACTGGGTCACCCCAAATTCACCATCAGATCACATAGCATGTCCATGGCTACAGCTTGCACCAAAAAAATCAGGCACCCACTGTTGCCTGGGGCCGCAGTGGTGCAAAAACGTGGTTACAAAGCATGGATCCACATGGATCATCAGGATTTTTGCATTGGGCTACCTCAAACTCACCGTCAGATCACATGTCTGTGGCCACAGCATGAACCACAAAAATCATACATCCACTGTTTCGTTTAGAATATTTTTTTTCTTGTTTTCCTCCTCTAAAAACTATGTGCGTGTTATGGTCGGGTGCGTGTTATACAGCGAAAAATACGGTAAGTGAGTTCTCATCTCTCAAATGCCCCCTTCCCAGAGTAGCTTTCCTCATTTTCTTATTTTCTTATTTAAAGTGACTGGGCTATCTTCCAAACCCTCCAAGCATCCCTATTTTCCAGGGACAGTCCCAGATTTACAGAAGCTGTCCTGGTTTCTGATTTGATCCCAGAATGACCAGCTTTTCCCTAGGACATCCTCATTTTCATTGGAGAAATATTGGAGGGTATGGTAGGACATTCTATTTTCATCGGAGAAATGTTGGAGGGTATGGAGTTATGCGACCCCCAAGCCAAGGAGATAAGTAACTGTACAACCTTTAGAAGACATCTGAAGGCAGCCCTGTATAGGGAAGTTTTTTTAATGTTTAATGTTTTACTATATGTTGGAAGCCGCCCATAGTTATTGTTGTTGTTGTTGTTGAATAGGACATCCCTATTTTCATCAGAGAAATGTTGAAGGGTATCTAAAACATCTGAGTGTAACACAGTCCTTCATTTTTAATGCAGAGGTACCCCACCGTGGCTCTCTAGGTTTTGCTGAACTACAGTTCCCATCATCCCTTCCCATGGATCCTGCCACCTGGGGCTGATGGGAGTTGGAGTCTGACTGCATCTGGAGGGGCAAGGGTTAGCCACCCCTGATTTAAGAGCTAAAAACCTGCACTGAATGAAACAAAACAGAGAGGGGAGGGGAAAGGCTTTTTTGCATTAGGGCACTTCCCATTAATTCCATCACTGATGACAATATGCCTTGCTGAGTCAAAAAGAAAAATAAGTAATGCACAGAGAACTAAAAACACCAATTTATTCATTCCCTTCCTGGGTACTGCAATACTGCTGGAGCCCAGGAAATTGCAGGAGACTTTGGCATTTGATATACCATAAGACTCTCTGAAACAGGATTCCTCTTCATCAAAGGTCAGACAAGGACACTATTAACTGATACTACTATCCTGCACGGACTTAATGGACTTTGAGTTACACTGTAAAATGTTTATGTTTGAACATTAACTTCCATGTTCGTTTCATTGCCGAATTAGTTAAAGCCCACCAAGGTGTTGCATCAGAATTTGCAGGCTGCCATGGGTACGTCTGAGATTTTATTCTGGAAGATTATTAGGTCATTCAGCATCTAAATAACAGGTCTGCATGACTTGTTCTCCATGAAGCCAAACACAGAATATTGACCATGCATTGACTCAAGCTAGGGACCCCAGGGGATAGCCATGTTTTTCTGCCTGGGAACCAGGGACACTGTATGGAAGAAAAACAATATGGCTGGCTAGGGTCCATGGGGCAGACATCATCATCATCATCTTCATAATAATAACAATAATTTATTATTTATACCCCACCCATCTGGCTGGGTTTCCATAGCCACTCTAGGCGGCTCCCAACAGAATACAGTGGTACCTCAGGTTAAGTACTTAATTCGTTCCGGAGGTCCGTTCTTAGCCTGAAACTGTTCTTAACCTGAAGCACCACTTTAGCTAATGGGGCCTCCTGCTGCCGCCGCGCCGCCAGAGCCTGATTTCTGTTCTTATCCTGAAGCAAAGTTCTTAACCTGAAGCACTGTTTCTGGGTTAGCGGAGTGTGTAACCTGAAGCGTATGCAACCTGAAGCGTATGTAACCCGAGGTACCACTGTATTAAAAACGCAATAAAACATCAAACATTAAAAACTTCCCTAAACAGGGCTGCCTTCAGATGTCTTCTAAAAGTCAGATAGTTGTTTATGTCTTTGACATCTGACGGGAGGGCGTTCCACAGGGAGGGCACCACTACCGTGAAGGCCCTCTGCCTGGTTCCCTATAACCTCACCTCTCGCAGTGAGGGAACTGCCAGAAGGCCCTTGGAGCTGGACCTCAGTGTCTGGGCTGAACGATGGGACGTTCCTTCAGGTATACAGGCATATTCTCCCCTGAAGTTTACTGATTTTATTTTTCTTTTAACGTTGGTGTCTTTATGTACAGCTGTTACTGAATTGTTTTGTCCGTGTGAGCTGTGTTTCGTTTGCCTAGCACTTGGAGAGCTCTTTGATGAGGTCGTTCTCAAATCTTCTCAATAAATAGTAAATAAAACGAAGCAGAGCCACACCCAATCCACATATTAGTCCAGGAAGTACAGATCAGATGTGTCTGCTTTGGAAGTTTCATTCATCCAGTCTCCTTGCCCTACATCCTTAGAACCAGACCTTTAAGGGTTAAAGGGAGATGATTAAGAGGACCGAGAAGCCAGAAAGTCCCTGTCCAGAATGGGCAGTCTTAGCCAAGTGGTCAGGGCACTGTTTGTTCAAGAAGAGGAAATATAGGGTTATTGTTCCCTTTCATTATGCGTCCGACTCCTTGCTGGCCATCTGAGCCAAGGCCAAAACCAGGACTTTGCCCTCTGATGTGGGACCCTGGGAGAGGCAGAGGCATGGCCTGGCTAAGGTACGATCGTATTGGACCAGCCACCATATTTCACCAAGCGAGTTTGGGAAATGCATTGCGCCTTGAGTCACACAAGCGCCTATTTTTTGCTAAGGGAGAAGAAGAAAGTCCTCTTCTATTATATAGGAGGTTAACCACATCGGCCCAGTGGTCCAGGACTACTTGGGTTGGCCTTTTGGTTTGAATATAGCAACTTTCACATGGAACTAAATTATAACATGCCTCGGGGAGGAAGACCTAGGTATTTTAAACATCCGAAAGAGGGGGCATGACCAAAAACTTGAAAACGAGCTCTTTTGATCACTTGTTGCAGATCATCTAACAGCCTTTTTTTTTTCCTCTCTTTTTTTTTTTTGTTCCTTCCCCTTTTTCTTTCTAAGCCCAGAAAAAGAAAGAGGGAAAATAAAAACCCTCCAACATCTCATTCTCAGAAAGCAAAGCTGAAGGAAGCATATTTTTCTTTCTTTCCACAGTCAACTCATGCACTGTTTTCACACTGCCCTACCTGGGAAGAGTCATATATAAATATTTGGGTTATTTCCTGAAAATAGGCTAGTCAGTACTAAAAATGGAGCCACAGGGACAGAAGACAGTTGGGTTATAGTCCCCCAGTTCACCACTGCTTGTTTATAAAAGGGGGGGTTGGAATAGACCGTCACTTTTTGCGGGTAGAGGGGTGTTCCTAATAACTTCCTTTAATTCTATAATGAATCCAAGCCACAGAGATGGGAATTAAGAGGGCAATGGTGTATCAAACAATAATAAAAAAGATCCTTAAGTAGGGAAAAAACCCAACCACAAGTATTTCAACTTTTGACTTGCTCAGCTTTTCCCAGTCCCCAAAGAGCACTTTCAGGGCCTTCTGGTGTTTAGCATCAAATTTGTCTTGCCGTGTCTCAGGGCGGAGTGACCAACCTCGCTGAAAGATCGAGAGACATTGGAATGACTAACAGCCCCAGGATCTGAACCAAGGGAGATGGCGGAAGGCAGGATGCACACAGACCGCTTCTGCGATTCTGGCTTCGATGGAAGCCTCCGAAAGACGCCCAGAAGTTCGTGAGGATTTTAAAATGAGGGAGCTGAAGAGCAGTGGGGCTAACCCTTTCTTTCGCAGGCATCCCATAAAGCTAAGATCCAGATGAGACCATGCTGAAGAGCAGCAAGGCGAATGTGGGGCAGCCATACAAAGGAGTCTCCAGAGACTTCGCCGTGCACTGTCTGGCCTCAGCTGATCCGGAACCGGTCCAAGTCAACCGCAGCCGTTGCAAACACAGAGTTGACTCTCAGTGGGAGTTATGTCTGGATGGCTCCCTGGGATCTAGTGTGCCGGGCAGCAACAGCAGCACAGATCGGTTTACATTTTCAAATATTATTCATCATTTAAAATAATACGACCCTTTCTGTTATTCTAGCATTTGGAGATATGGCACAAACAAGGACTCCTCTATCTAAGCGCAGTGCAAATATATCAGGCGGGAGCCTTTTCAGCCCCACTGATTTATTACTGGTCAGGTCTGTTGGCACTTTAGGGTCCATGGTGTGCAAAAACTGCCCATTAATGGGAGGAACTAGAGGGTGTAAAGAGGAGGTACAGTTAGAGAAAAGTCAGGCCAGGTCAAACTTTCCTTCTTTGCGGCCAACAGCCATTGCCAAAAAAAAAAAAAAAAAATGTTAGGTGGCGAATGAATATGCACATGCTTATAAATAAAAGCCAGAATCAAGGTTACTTTTTAATGCATTGCAACAAGAGATAAACAAAACAAGCATTAAAAGCAAAGGATTAAGCAGGAATAAAATAAAATTATCATCACATCGGTGCAACACATTGGCCTGTTACAGCTATCTCTGAAGGCCCTTGAGTGCAAATCTCGCCATCCCCCACTGCAAAAAGAGATACCCTATAAGTCATTTAAAAAGCCAGCATCTGACGATAGATAGTATCTCTTTCCTGGGATGTTTTTTTTACTCTAATCCCAATAAAACAGTATCCAGAAACTTAAAGCACAGTTCCAAGTACAAAGGGCAAGACAAGATGTAATGTGGAAAACCTTCTATCTCAGCGGCTCAACAAAGACATCCTTGCTAGGCCAAAGGAGTCCGATGATATCAGCCATCAATCATGGCCGAGTGAAAACAGAGAGCCGTGAAGCCTTGCCTGAGCTTAGGAAAAGCCAGATTCACAATACAGAGGTACCTCGGGTTCCATACGCTTCAGGTTCCATACGCTTCAGGTTACACACTCCACTAAGCCAGAAATAGTCCTTTAGGTTAAGAACTTTGCTTCAGGATAAGAACAGAAATTGGGCTCCGGCGGCGTGGCAGCAGCAGGAGGCCCCATTAGCTAAAGTGGTACTTCAGGTTAAGAACAGTTTCAGGTTAAGTACGGACCTCCAGAACGAATTAAGTACTTAACCCGAGGTACCACTGTAGTTTTATACAGTCCCAAACCACCTGGAAAACTTTGAACTTATAAGGATTGCTCTATCGGACAGTGTGCTTTCTGGAGACGCACCCATTGCCATTCTGTAAGTTGAGGTAACACAATTAAAAAAAAGATATCTATCTGAGAAGTTTTCCAGTTTTTAAAAGTGCATAATTAGAGCATTATGGACTAAGGCCCCAACTGAAGGAGACCCAACTGTTGGCGCACTCTGGGGGTTGGGGTGGAGGGAGAGAACTAGCAAGTTTTTCAGATAAGTATTCTGTAGAGATTCCAATTTCACAGTTTGAAAATCTTCCCAGCTCTCATGTTTCTGCCTCATACAACATCTGAGCCCCTATCTTGCTTAATTGATCTCACTTTAAAACTGTTTCCATGAGAAAGCCGCCTTTTGTGGAAATGCGATTTTAAGATGGCTTCCAAAGTTCTAGAAGGAGAGAGCAATGAGTCTTTCAAGAAAAGTTTGTCTTTAACATAAATTCCTTCATATTGAATTCATTCACACTGGTCAATCAGTTGTTCATCTGCTCACCATCAGATGATGTCTGATGTCTCTTTCCAGAAACAATAAGCATGGAACCATGAGCCTGGGAATTTGAGTAATTAGTTTTTAGGTTTTGCTCTTTAGACTATTGGCCAAGTCTATATACAATACAGTGGTGCCTCGCAAGACGAAAAGAATCCGTTCCGCGATTCTCTTCGTCTAGCGGTTTTTTCGTCTTGCGAAGCAACCCTATTAGCTGCTAAGCGGATTAGTGCTATTAGCGGCTTAGCGGCTATTAAAGGATTAGCGGCTAAGCTGCTAAAAGGCTATTAGCGGCTTAGCGGCTTAGAAAAAGGGGGAAGCAGGGGGGAACGCAAGACTAGCAAGACGTTTCGTCTTGCGAAGCAAGCCCATAGGGAAAATCGTCTTGCGAAGCAACTCAGAAACGGAAAACCCTTTCGTCTAGCGGGTTTTCCGTCTTGTGAGGCATTCGTCTTGCGGGGCACCACTGTAACCTTTTTAGACCAATACTTGCAAGACACAGAAGAACCATATCATTAGTGTATTAAAGAATAGGGGCAAGATGAGTTCCTCAGCGAAAGCTCTGTGCAAGGAGCCCCCGTCTGACAAGCTGAAATGTTTGCAATGATGGACCAATCGCCTGAGCACAATGTCGGATTCCTCCCTAAAAGTCTTAAAGGGTCCAATGGAAAGGGGAAGGAAATCTTAGCTTGGCAGCCTTGGAATGAAATCCTTGAGCAAAAGGGTGAAGAGCTGGATAATGATAATAATAATAAATAATAATAATTTATTATTTATACCCCACCCATCTGGCTGGGTTTCCCCAGCTACTCTGGGCAGCTCCCAACAGAATATTAAAAACATGATAAAACAACAAACATTAAAAACTTCCCTAAACAGGGATGCCTTCGGATGTCTTCTAAAAGTCAGATAGTTGCTTATTTCCTTGACATCTGATGGGAGGGTGTTCCACAGGGCGGGCGCCACTACCGAGAAGGCCCTCTGCCTGGTTCCCGGTAACCTCACTTCTCGCAGGGAGGGAACCACCAGAAGGCCCTCAAAGGTGGACCTCAGTGTCCAGGCTGAACGATGGGGGTGGAACACACTCTTGTTTATTGAAATCCCATTAGTCAAAAAGTATGAGATCCCAACTCTGATTTTAGCAAGAGTATTGGTGTGAAGCTCCTGGAGCAGAGATGAAAGGTGTTTGTCGTTGCTAGCATTACCTCACTTGCATCATAAGCAGCTTCCGTCAGCTAAACCAAATGCCACAGCTAAGTCCACAACAGCCACATACAGGAGTTCAGTAGGGGTCCTTAGTACTGGTACAAAAATTGGGTGCCTCCTCCTCTCTCTGCCAAGAATTGTGACATGGGCCGAGTCAGGCCGTAGCTTTAAGAAATGTGGGTTATTCACCTATTAACACCTTCAGTCTGCATGGAGGGAGTCCAGATCCTACAACACGGTCATTTTAAGACCATGGTTTGTACCCCACAGCGGTGCAGCCCTGGAGTCCAGGGCATCTCTCCCAGCCAACCTTCAGCCAGCCTGCCCAATATGGATTCCAGTCTTTTCTTTCCCCTTCTTCTTCCCAGATCAGTCTTGCTAAAGACTCTCTTTTCTGTCACCTCACACGTAATTACCCAGTCAACCTTCCAGTTCCCCAGACTCCATATAAGTACTTTTATAGTAGCTCATGACTGTTCTGTCTGCTAGATATGTTCATGATATGTTCATTATATAATATGTGACTTCTCTGATTTTTTTAAAAATGGATTCTTATTTTGGTTAACCCTTTGAAATAATGGAAAGGTTAGCAGCTCTTCTTACAGCAGTGCTTTGCATTCCCTCAGGTCTGCCCAAGTTATAGCACCATCTCATCCGACCATGATTTTTTTTTAATAATTAAAATAATAATAATAATAATGCAGATACTGACTGCATGGTTAACTTCACAAGGAAAAATATATATTCTGCTTCCTATATCATCCTTTGTTTCTCTCTTGGGGAAAAAGTGTCTTGTCAAAAATGAAATTTTGTCAAAACTTTTAGATTTCTCTCAAAAGTAAAAGTGTGATTTTGATGTTATGCACAAATCATTGTTTTGACACATTTCATCAGCTCATTAAGTTAAAAATGTGGGGTTTTTTTTCCATTTTGACATATCTGTTTCCAGGATTCTTTTATTACTTCATTTTGTGAAATATTTTGACATGCTGTTGCACTGCAAAAATAAAACTTAATTTTGAGGCACAGTCCCTAATTGTTGAAAAGAAAGGATGCCCATCAAAGGAAAAGATGGACATACAGTCCCACCAAATATAATCTCATGGATTATATAAACTCATGGAAACTGATGCAGTAAAATGGTTATGGGCAAAAGCAATAGGTTCATAGTCTGTGCTTCAAGTAAACTACGGTCTGGACACAGCCAAGGAGTCAATGTTGACATTTTCCTCTGTTCGTGTCCCCTCAATAGTGTATCTTCCAAAACAATATGCCGCTTCCTGTAAGAGGGACATCTTGTCAGTCATCCAGGGCCGGATTTAGGTTTGATGAGGCCCTAGGCTACTGAAGGTAATGGGGCCCTTTATATGGATAAAAGCCCCCCATCCAAACAATGACTATCATCAGTGCAGGTAAGATTAAAAATAAAATAAATAAATTGTCATCTACAATACTGTTTTATTTCTTTTATCGTATGGTACATTGATTATTGCTTTCATTTTATGGATCAATGGTCTCGTTAGATAGTAAAATTCATGTTAAATTGCTGTTTTTAAAAGTCTGGAACGGATTAATCCATTTTGCATTACTTTCTATGGGAAAGGGCGCCTTGGTTTTGGAACCCTTTGGTTTTGGAACGGACTTTCCAGAACGGATTAAGTTTGAGAACCAAGGTGCCACTGTATATAGAAACGAGCAAACCAGTGATATTTTAGGGAGCAGGCTAGCAAGCGGGGCCCATTACATACATCATAGGAGCCTACACAACACAAAACACTGTTGCTGTATGTAGGTTTTATTTTATTTGGTTTTTTATCTTATATTTTGGAAATGTACATCCAGGTGTTTTTTCCCTTTAAATTTTTTGGGGGGGCCCTAGGTGTGGGTTAAACCTCAGAGCCTAGGACTTGCCGATCAGAAGGTCGCGGTTCGAATCCTCGCGGCGGGGTGAGCTCCCGTTGCTCAGTCCCTGCTCCTGCCCACCTAGCAGTTTGAAAGCACCTCAAAGTGCAAGTAGATAAATAGGTACCGCTCCGGCGGGAAGGTAAACAGTGTTTCCGTGTGCTGCTCTGGTTCGCCAGAAGCGGCTTAGTCATGCTGGCCACATGACCCGGAAGCTGTATGCCAGCTCCCTCAGCCAATAAAGCGAGATGAGCGCCGCAACCCCAGAATCGACCATGACTGGACCTAATGGTCAGGGGTCCCTTTACCTTTACCTTTAGAGAGTGGGGCCCTAAGCTATAGCTTGTTTAGCTTATACGTAAATCCGGCACTGCAGTCATCTATTATCAAGATACCATCTATTATTTTAACCATCCATTGAAGAACAACATTGCATTGGATTGTGGGGTCCATGAACTACATTAGCTGAGTGTGACAAAGAAGAGCTCAGTCCCTGCTCCTGCCAACCTAGCAGTTCGAAAGCACGTCAAAGTGCAAGTAGATAAATAGGTACCACTCTGGCGGGAAGGTAAACGGTGTTTCCGTGCGCTGCTCTGGTTCGCCAGAAGCAGCTTAGTCAAGCTGGCCACATGACCCGGAAGCTGTACACCGGCTCCCTCGGCCAATAAAACGAGATGAGTGCCGCAACCCCAGAATCGGTCACAACTGGACCTAATGGTCAGGGGTCCCTTTACCTTTACCTTTAAGGTGCTACTAGACAATTTTTTTTATTTTTTAACATATTTCTATGTACAGACAGTTTGGTATAAATCCATCACTGATACACTAGGTTCATTATTATTTCAATAAGCAATATATGAAGTTACATGGTGGTTGCTCATGACTTATGTCAAAAGACAGATTTATGGCCACCAGGTCCCTGCAAATTATGATTTTATCTGGATTTGACTGTCCTCCAGGACATATTATAGACTGTCCTCCATTCCGCTTCTCCAGAATCATGAACTTATTATTTGCCACATTGGTTTTTTTCTCCTCTGCAATAGCCATTTCTCAGAACCGCATCATTTCCTTTCTTATGTTGCAGACTATATAGTGTCAAACAGGCAGGCCATTGTTCATTTCTGCATCTCTCAAATATTAATAATGTTATATATAATAAAATATTTGTTTTTTGAAACTACATGCGTTTTTTGAAACTACATGTGCGTAAACATGAACATATTCGCTGAAAATAGTATACAAGAAAAATGTTGTATTTGAGGAAATTGCTCACAAATATGTATACGTCAGTCAAAACTCCATATGAAAATGTGTTTATTCGGAGAAATTCACATTTTCTTTGCACAACAAATTTTTCCAGCTGGCTGAATTTAAACAATTAAAACCGAAGGTCGCTGCTTCCGGTGCTTGTTTTTAAGCCTCTCATTTTTGATGCTTTCAAATCACTTTGAGACTTATGTTAAATGCAGTTCAAAACTAATAATAATAATAATAATAATAATAATAATAATAATAATATCTGGAGGGCCACAGATTCCCTGGCCGTGTCCGAGAGAATCCTGGGAGCAAGTGAAAAACTTCTTTCCAATCCAGAAAACGTCCAAGCAGGCTACTTTTATAGTAGCTCATGACTGTTGGGTCTACCAGATATGTTTTCTGTGAAAACAAGGAAGTAGACAACCCCGCTGATTTTTCTTTGCTCCTGCCAGGATCAAGTGTTATTATGGGAAGAGGCCACTTTGTGCCAGTGGAAGGGGCAGAAGAGTGCGGAGGAATTGCAAGAAGCGATTCCCGACTCCTGAAAGCAACAGAAAACTCTCGTCGCATGCTCACACGCCTGTATCTCTGAAGATGGAACGATATCTGCCAGTGCATGTTTGCTGGAGACAAAGAATAATTGAGAGCTTTAATTGAAGGAGCCCCCTCCCTGCCCCCCTTTTATAAACTTGCAGGATAAAGGGAATGAATCATCTGAAAATAGATGAGTATCATCACATTCTTATTACCCACTGCTATGTGGTCCAGGAGTGGTCACATGTTAATTATAGGTCTTTAGCAACAGCACCCTGGGCAATTTGCCCAACTGATTTCCTTGCCACATTAATAGCCCAAGGACAAGACTGTACAGAATGCTATTAACCATTTCACAGCCTAGACATTTCCACGACATTCCTATTTTGCAAGGACTAAGAAGCAAACCCCATATTCCTTTCCTGTTTTTTTAAAAAATAACCGAGGCAAAGGTGGACTTAATCTAAAAACATCAGTTGGGCTGCAATTAATCGACGGGTAGACTGATCCCAATTTTAAAATGTCACCATGTTTTATTCCAAAATCAGATTGAAATTGTAATTCTGGGCAAACGTACATGGAAGGAGAAGAACTTTTCAGTAAGCGCGCATGCAATTTGCATTGTATTCCTGCAATCCTATGCCGCAAGTAGCTGAGAATAGGTGCCTGTAGAATCAGTGGGGCTTATCTTGCATGATTGTGGATATAGGAGAGCTAAAGGACCCCTGGATGCTTAAGTCTAATCAAAGGTGACTATAGGGTGAAGCACACATCTCACTTTCAGCCGAGGGAGCTGGCGTTTGTCCACAGAAAGCTTTCTGCGACATGTGGTGAGCAGGACTAAACCGCTTCTCGCACTGTGAAGGAAACCAGAGCGCACGGAAACGCCGTTTACCTTCCTGCTGCAGCGGTACCTATTTATCTACTTGCACTGGCGTGCTTTTGAACTGCTAGGTTGGCAGGAGCAGGGACCAAGCAATGGGAGCTCACCCCATTGCAGGGATTCGAACCGCCGACCTTCTGATCGGCAAGTCCTAGGCTCTGTGGTTTAACCCACAGCGCCACCCGTGTCCCCCGTACATATTTTAGGGAATCCAAAATGCACAAGGGCAGATTATCAGCATTTCAAGTGTGAAAGATATTTGGTGGTGGGATGGGGAAGAGGTCCATATTTAGTGATCTGAAAGAACTAATTGGAATATGAGCTCAGATCTACTTTGCATAAAGCTCAGCTTTATTTCAAAGGAAGGTGTTTTTGAGATTTGAGTAGAGATTCCCCCACTTTTAAATCTATCAAACAAAGGAGAAAGAAAAACTAGGCTTGGAACAGAAATAAAAACTTGCACCCCAGACTATGAACACCTTCAGAGAAAGTATATTTGCGCTGCAGTTAAACGAATCGCTAAGTGTGAAAGGTCATCATATTATGAGATTCAAACAAAGGAAATGGACAAATTTAAACACGCCAGAAACCAACAGTGGGAGGATCATTTATAGTTGGGGACAGAGCTGGCTGCGTTAGAAACCTCACGGGGGCTGTAAATGCAGGGTTGACTGCTCTGTGGTTTTACATTTGCTGAATCAGCTCTGTCAGTCAAATCATCTTGTTGTTCATGGTGCTGTTGTTCACTTTTACTTGAAAAGCAGATTTAATAAAAAAAAAAAATCTCCAACAATTTATACTCTTTTGTTTCATCTACTGAGTCAACTCAATGCTTTACATCACCTGACAATCTCATGCCAGCCCATTACTGACCAGATGCTGCGGGTGAACGACAAGGGAAGGATGCCAACGCAACTGGAGGTGCGCAAGGCCAGCCACCTCCTCCCCAGTCACGCCAGAACACGGCAGCCTTCCTGGACCCAGAGCGACTGCACCATGCAGCAACAGACGCCCACCCAGGTGAACAGATAATTCAAACCTGGCTTGTGAGGTCCCTTGATGAAGCTCTTATTATTACTACGTTGTTGTTGTTGTTGTTGTTGTTGTTGTTTTGTTGTTGTTGTTGTTGTTTTGTTGTTGTTGTTGTTGTTGTTGTTTAGATTTGCCTTGAAGAAAAAGAAGAAGAGTTTGGATTTGATATCCCGCCTTTCACTCCCCTTCAGGAGTCTCAAAGCGGCTAACAATCTCCTTTCCCTTCCTCCCCCACAACAAACACTCTGTGAGGTGAGTGGGGCTGAGAGACTTCAGAGAAGTGTGACTGGCCCAAGGTCACCCAGCAGCTGGATGTGGAGGAGCAGAGACGCGAACCCGGTTCCCCAGATTACGTGACAACCGCTCTTAATCACTACACCACAGTGGCTCTGAGAGAGTCTTTAAAACTCTTTTGTTGACCACCGGCATTACGCTTTCCATTTTTAAGTTCGGAAAAGAGTAATTGCTTTGGAAGACGGTAATCAGGCATCCACACAACATGACCAGTCCAACAAAGTTGATGTTGTATAATCATTGCTTCACACCAACAACTGGGAAACACTGGCCTACGAGTGCTCCAGTAAGAGAACAGCCTTTCCCAAAGGTGTTATGGACTTTGAAGACGCTCAAACTCAGGACGAAAGAGAGAAACGTGCTAAGAGGAAGGCACACTTGGCAAACCCTCACCGTGATCCTGCCCGGAAACCTATGTCCCCACTGTAGAAGGACGTGTGGATCCAGAACTGGCCTCCACAGTCACTTACGGACTCACTGTTAAAACCATGTTCATGGAATACAATCTTACTCGGCTACAAGTGATCACCAAAGAAGAAGATTATTCTTATTCTTATTATTTAATAATAATGATGCATTTATGTACAAAACATAAACAACTATAACAAAATGTTACTTGTATGGCTCACACCAGAAGGGGGGAAAGAACAATTTTAAATTCCCAATAAAGTGGAACCTCTAGTTGCGGACACGATCCGTTCCGGGGTGCCGTTCGCACCCTGAAAAGTCCGCAACTAGAGCAGCGCTTCTGCACATGTGAGAAGCACCCAGAACGCTTCTACGCACGCACACGCGGCGAAACCCGGAAGTATACACTTCTGGGTTTGCCGCATTCACAAGCTGAAAAGACGCAACATGAACCTAACACAACATGAGGTATGACTGTACCCCATAGTATTAAAACAATAACAAATAAGATAAAAGTAAACAAAATCTACAGAGCTAAAGGTAAAGGTAAAGGGACCCCTGACCATTAGGTCCAGTCGTGGCCGACTTTGGGGTTGCGGCGCTCATCTTGCTTTATTGACTGAGGGAGCAGGCATACAGCTTCCAGGTCATGTGGCCAGCATGACTAAGCCGCTTCTGGCGAACCAGAGCAGCGCACGGAAACACCGTTTACCTTCCCGCTGGAGTGGTACCTATTTATCTACTTGCACTTGGACGTGCTTTCGAACGGCTAGGTTGGCAGGAGCAGGGACCAAGCAATGGGATCTCACCCCGTCGCAGGGATTCGAACCACGACCTTCGGATCGGCAAGTCCTAGGCTCTGTGGTTCACCAGAAGCAGCTTAGTCATTCTGGCCACATGACCTGGAAGCTGTACGCCAGCTCCCCTGGCCAGTAAAGCGAGATGAGCGCCACAACCCCAGAGTCGACCATGACTGGACCTAATGGTCAGGGGTCCCTTTACCTTTACCTTTACAATGTACCCATGTACAATGAGTTACAGTAATCCAAATGAGAGATTACCAAATCGTGGGTCACTGAAAAAAGGTTGTTGTTGTTATTGTGTGCACGCAAAATTCTCTGCTTTGGGATTATAAATAGGTGGAAAAAACATTACATAGGTATACTGGTCTCTTTCCAAAAATCCCCCGAGAAGCATGAATGACCATCTTCCTTTTCCCTCAAGCCCACCCTTAGTTTCTGATACTAAGCTCCAACCACACGGTCTATTCAGATATTTGCCCATCCTGCAATTCCTGAAGAATAAAAGGGATTCTGGAGAAGATGGAGCTAAGAAGCGCCTATTCTCCACCCTCTCCCTAAAGCCCCAGCTCCACTCCTATAGCATATCCCTTTAAGCATTCTTCATGTGATGGAGGCAATGTCCGAGAAGTCCACCCTATCTCAGAATTTCTAGACATCGTCTCTGAGAAAGAAGGTGTGATGTGGAGCCCCTAAAGAAGAATCCTAAGTTTTCCCCCTTCCCCCTAACACATAGCTGTCAACTTACAGATTTGAAAATAAGGGACCAGCAGCCTCAAAAATAAGGGATCAGCAGCCAAAATAAAGGATTTTAGTCAACCAGCTGAAATACGAAGTTAAAAGGGACCAGATAATTTTGGAGAGCAGCGCCAGTTTTTAGCCCTTCGTTTCCAGAGGTTGCTGCTCAAGACACCAACTGATGAAACACTGCAACTAATTAACTACAGGCAGTAACCACTTTTCACGCAAAACGAAGTCCAAGCTACGAAGATGCTGCTGCAGTTCTGTATCTTTTCTCTCGTGCTCCATCTGCAGCTCTCAGATCCATCAGGCGGGGCAGGAGGAAGGGGAGAGAAATAGCGCCCGAAGTAAACCCGCAGATCAGACCATCTATGCTAGTCTACCACTACAAATCTATGGGAGAAGTGCTTGCGGTCCTTCCTCCGCTTTCCCCCTCTGTGGTTAGCCCTTGGAACACCTGCCTCCTCTCTCTCTGAACTGCTTTCTCTATGGTTGCCCTCGCTCTCCTCTCAAGTCATAGGGCACGCCAGGCTGCCCGTCTCATCTGGGTCCTTCGACGGCGCAGCCGCAGTATGGCCTAGCGAAGGCAACGGGCAGAGGGGAGGCCCCAGGCAGAGATGCTCAGTTCGGCGGCCGCGAGGAGGATGGCGGCGGAAGGGCCTGAGACTCCCGCCAGTCCCAGCGGGGAGGGGCTCCCGGGGGTGAGGCTGGTGAGAGGAGGCTGGAGGGGGGAGGGGCGGGCAGCCAAGCAACACAGTTGGAGCCTCCCTCCTCCCTGGCCAGCAGGGAGGGAGGGAGAGGAGCTGCTTCCTTTGAAACCCGGGAAATTTAAGGGACATCATCAATAAGGGATAGCAGCGGGACACAGTGCTGGGATAAGGGACTTTCCCGCCAAATAAGGGATGGTTGACAGCTATGCCCTAACAGCCTGTGCCCCATATTACTCATCACTGCCGTTTGCTCTCACATCTAGTGAGGGAAAATGCCACTTGCGTAAATTTTGGGTCTAGGAGGACTTGAATATTTCACAGTTGGGAAGGGATGTAGCTCATTGTGAGAGGAACAGTCTTGCATGCGGAAGGTTCAAAGACCAACATCTCCAGCTACAGCAAGGGAAGACACTCTGTCTGAAACCCTGGAAAGCTACTATGGGTCAGTGCAGGCAATGCTAAACATTTAGTCTATATTAGCATTTTTATGTAGTACTTTTCAGTTTTGTGTACTTTCAACCCAGCCATGAATAATTAAATGCTCCATGCACTAGCAATAACCGAAGAGAGCTGCAATTTGAAGGGAGTTTCCAATTAGAGATCTTAGACTTCTTAAGATCAGTACAAAAATGTTACAAATAAAAAGTCACAATATGAAATAGCAGCTCCATGGAATGTTCAAGTTTTACTCAAAGTGACAGTTCAGTTTGATTTGTTCTTTGATGCCTCATCAGAGTTCTCCACAAGATCTGGAACTTCAGCGTCATCTTCCTCACCAGTAGCAAGAGGTGCTTTTCCATCCACAGGTTGTTTGGGCAGAGCCTCTGCTAGTCTCCTCAAGCTGGTCAGACTGTCAGCACCAAGCTGGTTTAAGATGCTAGGTAGCATTTCAGTCAGCGGCTTTGTCTCGGCATGGCCTCTGATTGTGAAAGTGTTAGCTGCTAAAGATGCTTGAACTTTAGGGTTGTTGAAGTGGATGGCAATGCCCTGGTTGGTAAACATGTTTACCACTTCAATACCAGAGATGTTATTTACTCCAAGTTTCTTTAATGAAAACTGAAGCTTCCCAGTAGTGATGTATGGAAGTGAGAGCTGGACCATAAAGAAGGCTGATCACCAAAGAATTGATGCTTTTGGATTCTGGTGCTGGAGGAGACTCTTGAGAGTCCCATGGACTGCAAGAAGATCAAACCTCTCCATTCTTAAGGAAATCAGCCCTGAGTGCTCACTGGAAGGACAGATCCTGAAGCTGAGTCTCCAATACTTTGGCCACCTCATGAGAAGAGAAGAATCCCTGGAAAAGACCCTGATGTTGGGAAAGATGGAGGGCACAAGGAGAAGGAGACGACAGAGGACGAGATGGTTGGATAGTGTTCTCGAAGCTACAAACATGAGTCCGACCAAACTGCAGGAGGCAATGGAAGACAGGAGTGCCTGGCGTGCTCTGGTCCATGGGGTCACGAAGAGTTGGACATGACTAAACTACTAAACAACAACAACGAAGCTTCTTGTCATCTGCTGTTGCTGTTCTGTGAACCACCTTCTTTCTACAGGCAGTACCCTTCCCACTGATGTGCACTTGAGCTTGCAGCTTAGCTAGTTTTTCTTGATTCATGATAGTTTCTTTCATCTGTGGCTGCTGCTCCCACCTTCACCGCCTCCACGCCTGCCTACCTCCCTTTCCCCCCAGTGCAGGCAATGCTGAGACCAAGAAGGCAGCTTTCTATGTTCCTTCATAGACCAAATAATTGTTTGAGAGGCTGAGTCTGCATGACCTAAAAGTTCAGGGATCAGCATATGTACATGCAAGGGAAATGGAGTTCCGTCCCATCTCTCTATGAGCTAGCCAACCGTTTCCAAGGAGGAGTCCAGCTTTCTCCATGTAATCTCTAGCGTTCAAACTTTAAGGCGGCCAACTTACAGCCACCTCAGCACTTATGTCTGCAAGTACTTTCACCTGATAGTCCCGGGGGAAGATAGAAGGAAGGGGAGGGGGCGTTGGGAGGGGAGGGGAGGGCCGCTGCTCCATAGAGACAGGCCAGGGTTTTTCAAATAGTTCTGCTAATTTCACAAAGATGCGTGATAATGTCCCCCATATGGCTTTCTGCTTTTTAACAACGAGAAATTGAACCCACATTTTGGAGACACAAGTTTTGCTGATAGACAGCTGATAGTAACTATTGGCCTTTTGGTTTTAATTATTCTAAAAACAGCCTAGGGATCATTTACCCAGAGTTAATGGCCTTTTTAAGGAGCAAGATAAGTCCACAGATGTGACAGGGAACAGCATGTGGGTCAAAGCTACTGCTGAGGTTAGAATTGGGAGTTGTCAGACATCCCAGAACCAGCCTGTACAGTACAGGAATGTGTCCTTTCAGTGTCTGAAAGAACTTTTCGTCCTCAACATTGACTATGGGCTGGATCCAGACTTAGTCATGTTCAAGGGAGACTGATGGAAGTCAAGGGGGCTTTATTGAGTCATGACTGACTTACGTCCCACTGATCTCAACAGGTCTGCTCTAAGCACAACTATGCCTGGATCCAAGCCTGTGTAGAACATTCTATAAAATCCTTTTGGGGTGGCTACACCATGCTGACAATGGTCCTCCCCTGTTCATTCCACGTCCATCCATTTCCTACCTGTTCCACCGGATCAGATCCTCAATTCTGGATCGCTTATGCAGCAAGCTGAAAGTGGACAGGACTTCTACAGCTTGAATCCAGGTGCTCAACACTCACCTGAGAACCGTACAGAAATCATTCTTTGGAAACCTGGCAATCTCAGCCAATTGAACTACACAGCCAGATCCGGTGCATATTTACTCAGAGGTAACCCCTGTTGAGCTTGACAGGATTACTCCCTGGGGGAAAATGCAAAGAACAGGGTTAATAATAATAATAATAATAATAATAATAATAATAATAATTTATTTATTTATAACCCGCCCATCTGGCTGGGCTTCCCCAGCCACTCTGGGCGGCTTCCAACAAAATATTAAAATACCGTAATACATCAAACATTAAAAGCTTCCCTAAACAGGGCTGCCTTCAGATGTCTTCTAAAAATCTGGTAGTTAGTGTTCTCTTTTACATCTGGTGGGAGGGCGTTCCACAGGGCGGGCGCCACTACCGAGAAGGCCCTCTGCCTGGTTCCCTGTAACTTGGCTTCTCGCAGCGAGGGAACTGCCAGAAGGCCCTCGGTGCTGGACCTCAGTGTCCGGGTAGAATGATGGGGGTGGAGACACTCCTTCATTTGGATACAAAAACGTCAACACTACGTTCAGACAATCCTGTGATGTTGTCGTCGCCTCTTCTAATGGTGAACTCAGGTGGGGGGTGTCAGTGGGGCCAAAAGAGTGCCACTGGGAAAGAAGAGGTGAGGTCTTGACATACTCCAATATTTGCAAAAGTATAAGATTAAAAAAAAAAATCAAGGCGGGCCATGCTCTTTATCCACAAGCCAGTGGTGTAGCATGGATTGCCAGTGCCCAGAGCCACGCAGAGGGTGGTAGGAAGGGAAACAGACAAAGTATGCATGGGCATTCAATGACCTGAGGCATCTTCGTCACCCAGGAGATCTATGTAAACAAATAGCCAAAGCAAAATAAATGGCTCCAATATCAGGATAAGCAGCAGCCTTAAAGGCATTTTGGAGGCATCTAAAGATGTGGCAATAGCCACTATCTGGGGTGGCTTTTACAAAAATGATTAGGCCAATTCATAGAGGACTGGCCAATTGCCAACTATTAGCCTTGAAGGCTAAATGGTGACTTCCGTGTTCAGATACCATGTTCTAGGGATGGGAAACTTGTGGCCCTCTAGATGTTGCCGGACTCCAGCTCCCATCACTCCCAGCCAGTATGACCAATGGGAGCTGGAGTCTAGCAACACCTGAAAGGCTCAAAAGGTTGCCTAGGCCTACCACACACCTCTCAGGGTTGGATATTTGGAACAAAATGAAGACGTAGGCTGCACACGATGTTAACTGACTGCCAACCCTTCCATTAGGCAGAGTGAAACAGAGTGCGCCCCACAGTTTGTCCTCAAACCCCTAAAATAGCCTGAAGCCTCCAAGTGTCTTGGGAGACACTATCACATTGCCAGAGTTGGTGGCAAAATTTAGCGGCCAGTCACTCGACTGCTTCTGCATGTGGAATGGGGGGGGGGGACGGACACACCATCTTGTCCTTTCCCTCAGGCAACAAAATGTCTTGGGTTGGGCCTGGACTGCTGTGAGTGGGGAAACCGGAATACTAAAAGAGAGAAAGAGAATGGAATATCCAGGAAGAAGATATGGCTGGCCACTCTGAATGGGAGCCTTCCGCACCACAACACTTTGTTGCAGTCCCCACTTCTAAACTTGACGACAGCAACTTCTCCTTTGCAGGAAGGGTGACGAGAGGCGACCGCGTATTCTTGCGGCTTCTCCGCAGAGGAAATCTCCCTTCTGCGAGGGAAGAGCCTATCAATTTTGCAGAGCTTTTCAGCCCATTATCACATTACAGGTAGACAGTTGTCACAAGGTATTAGGCTTAAATGACTTTGACAGCATAACTGCGGGCTAGCTCCAGGCTTGGCAGCCTGCGGAACACCTGCAGCTCGCAATGCGCGGCAGCCACAAGGCCAGGCCAGGGTGTTCCGCCCAGAGGCGGAGAGGCATGTTTCGCTTCCCGCATCACTGGGAAGAGCTGCCCTCAACTGACAGCCAACATCACAAGACGCCTCTTTAACACACACACACACAGAGAGAAACAAAGACCTTGACCAGACATTGTCCAGAACATATATCAGACCAGCACCCGCCATATTTAATAAAGAGAGGCCTCTTTATGGCATTTCTTGATAAAAACACTCCTCAGAAAAAGCAAGAACATGACTTTTCCCATTAGGAAGAATGGAATCTCAGACTGTCCTTATTTTCCAGAGACAGTCCCAGATTTACAGAAGCTGTCCTGGTTTCTGATTTGATCCCAGAATGTCCCGCTTTTCCTTAGGACGTCCCTATTTTCACCAGAGAAATGTTGGAGGGCATGGAGTTATGCGACCCCAGAGCCAAGGAGATAAGTAACTAAGCAACCTTTGGAAGATATCTGAAGGCAGCCCTCTATGGAGATGTTTTTAATGTTTAATGGGTGGCGCTGGGGTCTAAACCACTGAAGAAGAGAAGAAGAGTCTGGATTTGATATCCCGCTTTATCACTACCCTAAGGAGTCTCAAAGCGGATACTGAGCTTAGGGCTTGCTGATTGGAAGGTCAGTGGTTCGAATCCCCGCAACGGGGTGAGCTCCCGTTGCTTGGTCCCAGCTCCTGCCAACCTAGCAGTTCGAAAGCACGCCAGTGCAAGTAGATAAATAGGTACCGCTCCGGTGGGAAGGTAAACGACGTTTCCGTGTGCTGCTCTGCTTTCGCCAGACACGGCTTAGTCATGCTGGCCACATGACCCGGAAAAACTGTCTGTGGACAAACGTTGGCTCCCTCGGCCAGTAAAGCGAGATGACTACCACAACCCCAGAGTCATCCGCAACTGGACTTAACTGTCAGCGGTCCTTTACCTTTACATTTTTATATATGTTGGAAGTCGCCAGGAGTGGCTGGGGCAACCCAGTCAGATGGGCAGGGTGTTGGTATTATTATTATTATTATTATTATTATTATTATTATTATTATTATTATTGAATAGGATGTCCCTCTTTTCATAGTAGAAATGTCAGAGGGTATGGAATCTGCCTTAAACCAAATCAGGCCATTTGGTTCACCCAGCTAAGTACTGTGTCTTTGGTTGGAACTTCCATTTCTGCGCATATAGAATCCTAGCCGCTGTCGTTACATACCTAAAGATTGATTCTATATTTATTTATGCACTCACACACTCAAAACCAAGATGAGTTGTGCACTGCCATTTTTTAAACCAGAATTCTAGCTGCTAGGACAAGGATGGCACAGCCCTAGAAGTGGAACTGGGAAATTCAGGGCGAGCAATACAGAAATGTCAATTCTTCACCAAGTGCCTTATGGACCACAGCTGCCTAACGTCAGTGAGTGAGTCCCCCATACAGAACAGGCAGCTACCGCTCTTACATTTAAGTTCAGAAGGATGGTCACTAAGTGTGTCTTTTAAAAGGCAGGAGAACACAATGTGGAGAACCCTGCGTCACAACCAGGGGCACCATCTCTGGGTGGCTCTGGGGGCCCGAGCACCCACAATAACTTTGTTGTGGGTGCTCAGCACCCACACCGCAGGGCCCCCAACGCAACATCCGGTGCCTCGTGAAGCACCGGAAGTCACGTCCGAGACCTCGGAACCTGACTTCAGGACCTCACGTCACAACGTGTTGGCAAGTTTGCACCTCTGATCACAACAGTTCGGTCGCCATTTTGCCTCAATCCTCTGAAATACGCGTGTTATGTACTGAGTTGAATAGGATCCAAACTGCAGCAGTCTGATTGGTCCTAGAACAATAGGATCCAAAAGGCAGAAGTCTGATTGGTCCTAGAACAATGCAGCAGTATGATTGGTTGGCAGGAACTACCCAATCATGCTCCAGATAGAAGTGAATCCACAACCTGATTGGCTTACAGTAGAATTCCGGAATTAGCCAATCATGTGCAGCCCATTGTGTAAATAATGTATATAAAGCAGATACTTTGAGGGGACATTCATTCCTCCTCACCACTAGGAGCTGAATAAAGAGCATGAAATCACCTTGCGACTCTGAGTATATTTCAACGCGACTGAGCAAACGATGCCAATTCCAGATGAAACGGCAGAACAGCCCACGATCAGCGAAGAAAAGCTAAGTCAGTAATAACTAATTTATATCCTGCTCTTCTACGACAGTACTCATAGCAGCTTACATTAAAAAAAAAACCCACATCAAATACAATAATAAAAATGCAATTAAAAACTAAGCAATTAGAAACAATACCATTAAAGGACTAAGAGCAGCAATTAAAAACACACGCGCCTCTTAAAGGCTGGAACAGACCTGCAGCAGCAGCAAAATATATTTTTTTTCTTCAAAACAAAGACGGGGGGGGGGGGGAGAGATGCTTGCCAAAACAAATTCATTTTTTGATGCTGATCAAAGGAGCTTGAAAAGGGGGAGGCCTGGAAGGGCGTTCTGGAGATGAGACACCCCCAATGGAAAGACCTTGCCTTGAATGTCTCAAAATGGGACTGAGAGCAAGTCTTCCAAATCTGGACTCGGAGTCCAGTATGGCAGTAAGCAGTCCTTGAGAAAGCAAGTTTTAGAAATGTGATCTAATGTACAGTGTTACGGAGGCAGGACTGGCCTCGACCAGAAGTCCCTCATTTCACACATTTCCAAGACAGGCTGGGCAGCAACCTCACTTTGGACTTTCAGGCATCATTTGACAACCTTTCTATGCAGAAAGGCCTATGCAGCTGTTTAAATTAGAATTAGAATTAGAATTAGAATTAGAATTAGAATTAGAATTAGAATTAGAATTAGAATTAGAATTAGAATTAGAATTAGAATTAGAATTAGAATTAGAATTTATATACCGCCCTATAAGGTAAGAGGGAGACGGGTGGTGCTGTGGGTTAAACCAGAGAGCCTAGGGCTTGCTGATCAGAAGGTCGGCGGTTCAAATCCCTGCGACGGGGTGAGCTCCCCCACATTCCTGCTTGTCAACATCCTTCTTAAGTTGTGGCACCCAGAACTGGACACAGTATTCCAGGTGTGGTCTGATCAAGGCAGAATAGAGTATTACTATTACTTCCCTTAGGGACGCAGGTGGCGCTGTGGTCTAAACCACAGAGCCTAGGACTTGCCAATCAGAAGGTCAGCAGTTCGAATCCCTGCAAAGGGATGCACTCCCGTTGCTCGGTCCCTGCTCCTGCCAACCTAGCAGTTCGAAAGCACGTCAAAGTGCAAATAGATAAATAGGTACCGCTCCGGCGGGAAGGTAAACGGTATTTCCGTGCACTGCTCTGGTTCGCCAGAAGCGGCTTAGTATGCTGACCACATGACCTGGAAGCTGTAAGCCGGCTCCCTCGGCCAGTGAAGCGAGATGAGCACCGCAACCCCAGAGTCGTCCATGACTGGACCTAACGGTCAGGGGTCCCTTTACCTTTACTATAAGGTAAAGGTAAAGAACCCCTGGACGGTTAAGTCTAGTCAAAGGCGACTATGGGGTATGGCGCTCATCTTGCTTTCAGGCCGAGGGAGCCGGCTTTTGTCCACAGACAGCTTTCCGGGTCATGTGGTCAGCAGGACTAAACTGCTTCTGGCACAACGGGACACCGTGACGGAAACCAGAGCACATGGAAATGCCATTTATCTTCCCGCCGGAGCGGTACCTATTTATCTACTTGCACTGGTGTGCTTTCAAACTGCTAGGTTGGCAGGAGCTGGGATAGAGCAATGGGAGTTCATCACCGCTGAGTGGATTCGAACTGCCGGCCTCCTGATCGGCAAGCCCAAGAGGCTCCATGGTTTAGACCACAGCGCCACCTGCGTCTATACCCACAAGTCTCAGGGCAGTTTATCAAGTAGCCAACCATTTTAATTATTGTTCTCTACTGCTTTACTTTTTATGTTGCTGTACACTGCCCTGATGTTTTGTGAGAGAACAATAGCTAAATCCTTCTCTCCATAGAAATAAATACATGAATAAATGGCCAAGGGTACAAATCATAAATCAAAATATCGGAATACAGGACACTGCTGTATGAACTGAAATTGGGCATGGGAGAGGTTGCCCTCTCTCCAGGTTCTAAAAAGTATTTGTTTATTTAGATATTTCTATACTACCCTGCACCAAAAATGGTTACAAGGAGGGGGGTTTTTTTGGAGGGGGGACAAGGTAATATACAAACACAATACATAATAAACTGAAATGTCAAAAAGAATTCTCACAAATAGCAGATTTGACAGCATCGTGTGAAGGAATTCAGGCATCAGCCCCTAAAAGCCTAACAAAAATGGGTGTTGGCGGTTGCTTTTAGTCTGGCATATAAAAGAATATAAAGTAGGGGTGAGACACACTTCGGTGGGGGGGTAATTCACCCAGAAAAATCAGAAAGAAAACAGTTATTTCCTCGAGCCAATCCAGGAAGCTGAGAAAATTAGGATGAGGACACCTGCTTATTTGCAAAGGACCTTTGAACTCAGGGGGACACAGTAATGGCCCTGGCACTGAGGGGAGAGCTACATTCTTTGGGATCTGTTGTCCTTCTTGTAGTCCCCGTTGGTTCAAACTAGAAAATAGGAGGTTGGATGAGAGAGGGCATGATTTAAAGCCTGCCTGTCCTTTGAGGTGGGCTTTTGAAGAGCCTGGGAAATTTATTTCTGAGGTAGGTTCAAAACCAAGTCCTGTGACATGTGTACACACAGCTGAAATTGCCCTGTTGGTATTAGTCTGTAATTTAGTGGCTGATATGGGATCATAACAATAAGACCATACCCTCTAGCATTCCTCCAATGAAAATAGGGACGTCCCATTCCAAAATGATAATTTTACTATTTATACCCGACCCATCTGACTGGGTTGCCCCAGCCACTCTGGGCAGCTTCCAACATATATAAAAACATAATAAAACATTAAACATTTTTTTAAAAAAAAAAAAACTTTCCCTATACAGGATTGCCTTCAGGCAGCTCAGGGGTTGGATAACTCCATACCCTCCAACATTTCTCCAGTGAAAATATTGAAATATTAAATTGAAATACTTTATTTTCACTTGTACAACTTGTATACAGTGAGATTACACGAACATCCCCCACTCAGCTCTCTTGGTCTTAATTCCCCTCGTTTACTGACGCACACCCACCAAACCCAAAAGTCAGTTGCCTTGTTGTTATGTTTTCATTCAGCAGCCTAACGGATAGAAGCTGTTCTTTACCCTGTTGGTGCAACTAATCATGCTTCTATATCTTCTGCCCGAGGGCAGGAGATCCAGAAAATGCCGGTCAAGGTGTGAATCATCCCTGAGAATTTTCCTCACTCTCCTGAGGCAACGTTCTTCTGCTATTTCATCCAGCGGATTCATGGGACAACCCATTATATCTTGTGCTGAATTCACCACCCTCTGTAGGCACTTCCTATCAGTTGATGTCAAACCAGCGTACCACACCGTGATGCAGTATGAAAGGACACTTTCTATTGTGGACCGGTAGAAGGAGATCATCAAATGAAAATAGGGACATCCTAAGGAAAAGCGGGACATTCCGGGATCAAATCAGAAACCGGGGTGACTTCTCTAAATCAGGGACGCCCCTGGAAAATAGGGACAGTTGGGGGGTCTATAAGAGGTCCATGGATTGCCTCTGGCCCATTCCTAGGCATGTGACCACCTCTCCATACACAGACCTGGAAAGATGGCCATGAGAGAATGAAGACCCCACCTTTTAGTTTACCACAGCCGATGTCCTGGCATTTAGTTGACAGATACCCAAAGCTTTTTCACACAGGATTAAAGAGCCTAGCTTTTATTGACCTCCCTGTCAAATGGGCCCCCACTGTCACAGGCCTTTACCCCCACTAAACCCAGGGTTTCCTAGGCTCGTCTGCCCCACATTTGCATGGCAGAAGCTGTTTTGCAAAGAGACCACCAGCAACAAATGTCATTGCTGGTTCAGAGCTCGGTTTGAAGGTATTTAGATAGAACAATAATTGCCCAGGGATGTGGTTTGCTCTGAAGCGAACTAAAGACTGTGTTTATATGTCCCAAATTCCTAGTGACGCTAATAATTGCAACCTCCG
The DNA here is from genome assembly GCF_964188315.1 of Podarcis muralis. Taxonomy (NCBI): domain Eukaryota; kingdom Metazoa; phylum Chordata; class Lepidosauria; order Squamata; family Lacertidae; genus Podarcis; species Podarcis muralis. Next base: position 124,787,573 of record NC_135655.1, on the reverse strand, counting down.
GCTCAATAAAATGCACAAATAATGTTACTGAAATCTTTCCAATCAAAAGGTATTATTTTGGGTTTAAAAACAGATGCAGCACCCAGTATTTAGAAGAAAGACGACTGGGCGGGTCTACCTCTATTTCAAGAGAGAACCCAAAAATACTGGAAATTTGGTCAAGTACCTCTCTCTTTTTATAGCCTTTTTATTGCAGGGTTATTATAATCTTCAAACGTCCTTATTTTTTTTTCCCCTAATCAGCTAACACACTCCAGTTTCTGATCAAACTCTGCTGAAAGAAAGCAAATTAAAGCACAGAGAATATCAAGACAATTCCCTTCATTCTAAAGTTTTTGGGTCCATATCCTAGTAGAATGTTCTGAGCCTGAAAAAGATGACTGCCAACTTCAGTGTATCACGTGATTCTTTCCTGCTTCCAGGGCCGGCACACCCATGAGGCAAAGGGAGGCAACCGCCTCAGGCTGCAGGGTCTACAGAGGTCTACAGCTCCTGCCTCCAAGGAACGCATTGCCTGCTGGTGCTTCTGCTGCTGCCACAATGGCAGCAAAGTTGGCAGTCTCCTCGGCAGCCCCTGCCCCAATTCTGCCTCGACAGCGACCCCTTGGCAGAGAGGAAGCACCACTGGTCTCCTGCCACACCTAGTGAGGATATGCCAGGGGTTGCCATTTGGGGTCTCTTAGGCTCTTAGGAGGTCTGTCCGGAGATCGAAACAGGTCGCTGTGAGAAGCGTCATTGTGCGCAGCCGCAGGCAGTGATTGCCCGCTTCTGCGCATGCACTAACAGCGGCAAACCCGCCTGTTAATTCCTGGTTTGCCCCAGTTGCGACTCGGAACGACTGTAAGAAGAGGTGGTGGTAAGTAGAGGTTCGACGGTAGTTACAAAGTATATACATGTGGAGATAATCCCAGTGTCCTCTGTTGGCTGAGAACCAACAGAGCAATTCTAGCTAAAAGCTGCTGCTCCAATGCAAAGGAAGTATGTCCCAGCCAGGAGGAAATAGGAAGTTTTCAACTGGCTGGACCAAACATTCCCCCGCATGTCCACTCTAGGAAAACAAGGAATGTTGTACTTGACTGCTACTTACGTATCGCATCCCACAGTTCTGCGATGTTTCCCCAGCATTACGGCATTATTGCCTCAAATAGGAACACAGAAAGCTGTCATTGGTCTATTTGTTCAGCGATGTCAATGGTTCTCCAGGGTTTGGGGCAGAGCCTACTCCCAGCCCTACCCGGGGATGCCATGGATCGGGACCTCGTGCCTGCAAAGCAGATGCTCTATCGCTGAACCATAGCCATTCAGCCTTCCATTGGAGCTCAACAAATTGGAGACAAAACGAAACAAAAAGCACATCCAGAACATTTGTGGTATGGAAAGTTGACAGGATTTCAGCAGGAGGCCATTGGCGTGTCCCAATTGGAAGAAGCGTTTCCGTCCCAAAGCTTTTGCAGGCACAAACAATATTTGAAAGTGAGATTGCATTGCATAGAGCCACACCTGAGCAGAGGCAGATTTAGGGGAACACGTTTGATTCGCCCTCACTGGGCGCTGAGCCAAGAGGGTGCCTGTTATGTACTGAGTTGAATAGGATCCAAAATGCAGCAGTCTGATTGGTCCTAGAACAATAGGATTCAGAATGCAGCGGTCTGATTGGTCCCAGAACAATGCAGCAGTATGATTGGTCTGCAGGAGCTACCCAATCCAGCTCCAGATGGAAGTGAATGCACAACCTGATTGGCCTACAGGAGAATTCCGGAATTAGCCAATCACGCGCAGCCCATTGTGTAAATAATGTATATAAAGCAGATACTTTTGGGGAACTTTCATTCCTCCTCACCACTATGAGCTGAATAAAGAGCATGAAATCCACTCCTGACCCTGAGTATATTTCAGTGCCACAGGGAGTGCCACAATAATGACTTAGGATGGAAGGCAAGACACAGCGGGCACCAAATTTTGGTGTCGCACAGGGTGCCCCTGAATTTTAAAAGCCCAAAGCCTGTCACTACATGGATTATTATTATTATTTATACCCCGCCCATCTGGCTGGGTTTCCCCAGCCACTCTGGGCGGCTTCCAACTAAATATTAAAATACAATAATCCATCATATATTAAAAGCTTCCCTAAACAGGGCTGCCTTCAGATATCTTTTAAAAATCAGATGGTTGTTTATTTCCTTGACATCTGGTGGGAGGGCGTTCCACAGGGCGGGCACCACTACCGAGAAGGCCCTCTGCCTGGTTCCCCATAACTTCACTTCTTGCAGTGAGAGAACTGCCAGAAGGCTCTTGGAGCTGGACCTCAGTGTCCGGGCTGAACGATGAGGGTGGAGACGCTCCTTTGTGCACAAAGGAAGGTAAGTCTGGAAGAGCCCATAGTATGACAGGGCAAAAGGGGAAGGGAAGGCGTCTAGAGGCTCCGGACAAGGAAAGGAAGTAGGGGGAAGTCAGGGAGGGGAGAAGGAGGTAAATAGGTCATAAGGTTACCAGACGTCCCCGTTTCCTGGGGACACTCCCCGGATTTACAAATCAGTCCCCATACATACAAAATCCATTGAAGTTGAAAAGTGTCCCCGGATTCATTGAAAAAATCTGGAAACCTTAAAATAACATCAGGGTGAGGGATGGAGTAAAAGGTAAAGGGACCCCTGACCATTAGGTTCAGTCATGGATGACTCTGGGGTTGCGGCGCTCATCTCGCTTTATTGGCCGAGGGAGCCGGCGTACAGCTTCCAGGTCATGTGGCCAGCATGACTAAGCTGCTTCTGGCGAACCAGAGCAGCACACGGAAATGCCGTTTACCTTCCCGCCGGAGCGGTACCTATTTATCTACTTGCACTTTTTATGTGCTTTCAAACTGCTAGGTTGGCAGGAGCAGGGACCGAGCAATGGGAGCTCACCCCATCGCGGGGATCAAACTGCCGACCTTCCGATCGGCTAGTCCTAGGCTCTGTGGGATGGAGTGGAGCCCCCCAAATGCTCCTGCTTCCCTTTCCATCCTAGTGTTCCCTCCCTTTCCATTTTTGTGGGCCCCAACTTGTTTGTTCTAAATTAAAATCAACATTGCCTTCAAGTTAAACAGTAGTCGGATCTTGTTATTGCACTTAATAGACAGGACATCTGGAAAACATTTATTGGTGTATATATACTCAAGCATTAGATCCTTCCCCCTCCCCCCAATATGAAGTCAGGTTCATTTTTCAATCTTTGGTCATTTTAGATAAATGTGACTTAAACCCAGATTTATCTGGCTTAGTCTACGTTTTATATTTCTGATCTCACAGCTGTCAGCTAATAATTCAAGACAGAGCGATTTTTGTTCCGTTCTCATTATGAAACTCAGTTTTAAAAAAATACTTCATCATTACCTATTGGAGCACAAACACAGCTAAAAAACAATTAGCTTCCATTAAGTTAGCAACGAACATTTTGGGCGGGAAAAATAAACAAGTAGGACTATTCGCTTTCTTTCGAAGTTTCTTCTGAGCCAAGAGTTGATGTTTTGTTGAGCAAAGAGTTAACTGTTCCACATCATGAGCAGCAAGTATATGAGCACTCATAGAACTGCTGTACAAATCTGTTTCTATCAAAACTCTTTTTTAAAAAAAAAATCTAAGGCGGCAGTGCTTGCAAATCTTATGCATGTTTTCTCAGAAGTAAACTCAGAACAGGTAAACTGAGAACAGGATATTGGATAGATGGGTCTTTGGTTTCATCCAGCAGGACTTTTCTTAAGAAAACTTAAGTAAGACCTCCTTCATTCAATGATAGTGTCCTTTAATTTTTACATTCCTCGGCTTTCCCTTTTTAAATATCAAAAACACATTAGAGGGGGAAACGGCCCAGGCCCATTATTCCTGAAGGAGCGTCTCCACCCCCCATCGTTCACCTCCGAGGGCCTTCTGGTGGTTCCCTCCCTGAGAGAAGTGAGGTTGCAGAGAACCAGGCAGAGGGCCTTCTCAGTGGTGGCGCCTGCCCTGTGGAACGCCCTCCCATCAGATGTCAAGGAAACAAACAACTACCTGACTTTTAAAAGACATCTGAAGGCAGCCCTGTTTAGAGAAGCTTTTAATGTTTAATGGGTTATTGTATTTTAGTGTTTCGTTGGAAGCTGCCCAGAGTGGCTGGGGAAACCCAGCCAGATGGGCGGGGTATAAATAATAAAATTATTATTGTTATTACCAGAAGATTGTAAAAATTAAAGTGCACTGTCCACAGACTGCATGTGTCTGTGAATGGATGTTCGATGGAGGAATCCAGCTCAACTAATGCCAGTTCTGGAATTCTTCAACCTAGGTCCAAATGTGGAAAACTTCCAGTCTGAATCTATGGGACATCAGGAAGTCACCCTAACCTACACCACGGTTCCATTTAGGTCCATGTTGTCTGCACGGACTGGTAGCAGCGGCCTGAGGTTTCAGATACAATGGTACCTCGGGATGTGAACGGGATCCGTTCCGGAGCCCCGTTCACATCCTGAGTAGAACTTAACACGCGAGTGCGCGTCTGCGCATGCGCAGGTTGTGTTTTGCTGCTTCCACGCATGCGCATGACATCATTTTGAGTGTCTGCGCATGCTCGAGTGGCGAAACCCGGAAGTAACATGCTCCGTTACTTCTGGGTCGCCACGGAGCGCAACCCGAAAATGCTTAACCTGCCGCTACCTCAACCCGAGATATCACTGGACATGACTTGCCCAGGGCTACCTGCAGGTGCCAGGATCGGAACCCAAGTTCTGAGACGTCCAGCCTGAGGAATCATACAGCTGAAGGGGTATTTGGGCTATCCCTTTAGTCTCATTAGCCCCACTGCAACCTGGAAACCCAGTTGTCAAAGTTGATAATTGGGGTCAAAGACCCCCGCAGATGTCACCATCAGAGCTCCTGTTTCAACTCCTGCCTGGCAATTTATCCCCCTCAACCCTGCCCATTTGGAAACCGTAATGAAAGCAGGCTTTGCCATGCGCTGATTGAAACCGAACGATCCGTTGCTTTACAATCGGTGCTTCACCTCCTTGACCCCCCCACCGCTATGGCATTTCTGCCCTTATGACCAGGCATAAACCTATCCCTCAACATGGTGGCTTCTGAAGTCAAGGCAGAGTCGCTGTCAGTTTCCCCATTGACTCGGGTAGAACAGTAATATGGATTTATAGCAGTACCGATGGCAGAAAAGCACAACTCGCTCAGAGGTCAAGTACCTTTTAAGTGACTTGAAAAAAATCAGTATTCTCGTATTCAAAAGGCAACTGGAGAGGAGGACAATGGCAAGGCGCTTTAAGTATAAACAAATGCACAGCTTTGCTGAAACACACTTCCTCCTGGCTGCACATTTTATCGATGTGCCCTTTCCCTTGAGGGTGCCTATATCGCATCCATGTTTCAAGGCGGTTTTTACCAGCCAAGAAGATGAGGCAAAAGCGGCCAACTCGGGCAGCTGGCTTTGGGCGCTGCTATAGAAAGCAGACTGGGATGAACTCTATCCCGAAGGCAGCATAATCTACCAAGAGGATCTCCTGAACAATCTTGGTTAAATGAGAGCAAGATGTTTGAGGTCTTAGCGTTGCGCGGCCATTCATTTTCAGCTGAGAGAAAAGGCGAGGAAGAGCCGAAGGGGTAGAAGTGTATGAAATTATGCAGGGAAAGTCTGTAGGGGAAAGTTTTTCTCCCTTTCGCAGAACCCTAGAATTCCTGGACGTCCTATGAAGCTGAATGTCACAAGGTTCAGGACATCCTCACACATGGGCCCAGTTTAACTGCAGAATTTGTGCCCACAAGAGGCAGTGATAGCCACTAACTTGGGTGGCTTTAAAATTATTATTATTATTATTATTATTATTATTATTATTATTATTATCATCATCATCATCATCATCATCACTATTACTGAAGTGTAGGCGGGTTCCCACGAGGCAAGACACAGTGATTACAGCAAGAACCTTTGTGGAACTAACAGAACTGGACAACAGGATCAAGCAACTGCTTATACACATTTCTGAAGGCCTGGGCCACTCCCACTCCCAACGTGATTGGCTAACTAAACTTCCAAGCTGCCAATCACGACTCAGAGTTCAAGGGCCAATGGCAGAGGCCCAAATCCTGAAATGTTCTGTGATTGGATATCATGTATCGAATCAGAATACAGGGGCCCAGAATCCTCAGTCCAGGCTTATGCTCGGGCAAACACAAACCACTTAATACATAATAGTAATTATAGCAATTATTATTTTATTTATATGCCGCCCATCTGACTAGGTTTGCCCCAGCCACTCTCAGCGGCTCCCAACAAAATATTAAAAACACAATAAAACATCTGCCGTTAAAAACTTCTCTGAACACTCAGGACTGCCTTCAGGTGTCTCTTAAAGGTTATACAGTGGTACCTCAGGTTAAGTACTTAAATTGTTCTGGAGGTCCGTTCTTAACCTGAAACTGTTCTTAACCTGAAGCACCACTTTAGCTAATGGGGCCTCCTGCTGCCGCCGCGCCGCCGGAGCACAATTTCTGTTCTTATCCTGAAGCAAAGTTCTTAACCCGAGGTACTATTTCTGGGTTACCGGAGTCTGTAACCTGAAGAGTATGTAACCTGAAGTGTATGTAACCCGAGGTACCATTGTAATAGCTGCTCATCTCCTTGACTTTGGCTGGGAGGGGATGGGTGCGACCACCGAGAAGGCCCTCTGCCTGGCTACCCATAGCCTGACTTCTCACAGTGACGGAACTGCCAGAAGGCTTTCAGTGCTGGACCTCAGAGCGATGGAGTGGATACGCTCCTTCGGGTATATAGGGTCGAGACTGTTTAATAATAATAAAAAGGAGGATCAGACATATTAACGGAGGCTAAGTAGGCACCATGCTTCTGAATATCAGTTGCTGGAAACTGCAAGAAGAGAGAATGCTATTGTGTTGAGGTCCTTTTCATGTGCTTCCCAAGGGCAGCTGGTTTCTCACTGTGAGACTAGGATGCTGAGACGGATGAGCCATTGCTTGATCCAGCATGCTCTTCCTGTGTTCTTATTCATATGGGAGAGGGGACCGTTTTATCTTCCAACCCAGGAACCAAAGATTCATGGGAGAAAGCTACATTATACCCCAATAATTGCAGCTACTTGTATGTATTTGGAAGTTTCCCCTCAAGTATACATGAGGTAGGGACGCGGGTGGCGCTGTGGGTTAAACCACAGAGCCTAGGACTTGCCGATCAGAAGGTCGGCAGTTCGAATCCCCGCGACGGGGTGAGCTCCCTTTGTTCGGTCCCTGCTCCTGCCAACCTAGCAGTTCGAAAGCACGTCAAAGTGCAAGTAGATAAATAGGTACCACTCCGGCGGGAAGGTAAACGGCGTTTCCGTGTGCTGCTCTGGTTCACCAGAAGCGGCTTAGTCATGCTGGCCACATGACCTGGAAGCTGTATACCGGCCTATAGAGCGAGATGAGCGCTGCAACCCCAGAGTTGGTCACGACTGGACCTAATGGTCAGGGGTCCCTTTACCTTTACCTATACATGAGGTAACATTTCAGTTCAGGGCGGTGGAGGAGGGGAATGAGTAAGCAGCAGAGAAAAGGTGGAGAGGGGAGGAGAGGGGAGAATGGCAGTGACCTACTAGGAGTTAAGAAAATAAAGTTTGCTGTTCTGAGCCTTTCTGTTTCATCCCCCATGTTAGAAATAAGCCACAAGAAGATCACGACCATTGTGTAACCATCTGAGTGAGAAATCACCTCAGAGTTGATTAAAACTAAAAGTTTTGTCCAGGTTTGAGTTAGCTAAACATTTGCGACAAATATACCCGTGCATCCCTTTGCTCTCATCCTGCTCTATTTGTTAAGAGTGGGTGCTCTTCGGATGAACCATTAGTCTCACTAATGTCTTTTATTTGAACGGGCTATATCACTCCTCAGCAAAACTCAGAAATTAAAGAAAGGAAAGTTGGTGGGATTGTGACTGAGGTTGTTGTTGTTGTTTAGTCATTTAGTCGTGTCTGACTGTTCGTGACCCCATGGACCAGAGCACGCCAGGCACTCCTGTCTTCCTCTGCCTCCCGCAGTTTGATCAAACTCATGCTGGTAGCTGCAAGAACACTGTCCAACCATCTCGTCCTCTGTCGTCCCCTTCTCCTTGTGCCCTCCATCTTTCCCAACATCAGGGTCTTCTCCAGGGAGTCTTCTCTTCTCATGAGGTGGCCAAAGTATTGGAATCTCAGCTTCAGGATCTGTCCTTCCAGTGAGCACTCAGGGCTGATTTCCTTAAGAATGGATAGGTTTGATCTTCTTGCAGTCCACGGGACTCTCAAGAGTCTCCTCCAGCACCAGAATTCAAAAGCATCAATTCTTCGGCGATCAGCCTTCTTGTTGGTCCAGCTCTCACTTCCATACATCACTACTGGGAAAACCATAGCTTTAACTATACGGACCTTTGTTGGCAAGGTGATGTCTCTGCTTTTTAAGATGCTGTCTAGGTAAAGACGCTCATTAAGGATTTCCATTCCCAAAGGCTCATTGACCCAAGCTACGGTCTCATACTCCATCCCTTCTTTTCTTTGCCAACTCTTCATCTTTATCCGATACGATTTGGAATGCAAATGGCTCATAAAATCCAGCACAAACAAGCTATCGATACTCAAGAGCTGAGAATGTCCTGATTTTAGGGGAGGGGGAAAAGGGGAGAGGGATCAGCTCTGCACTTTGCATCTTCATTTCTTCCCCTTCGTTGTTAATCTGCATGGCTTTTACAATGCAATACGTTTTATTTATCCGTGGAACATATTGCCTCAGAAACTACTTTGTTGTGGGTGAGGTATCAGTTAATCATAAGCTAAATGGAAAAGGAACATTTTTTAAGAGAGAGGGGAAGTGACTCACTTCTTGAGAGGGAGGAGCCCAGGTTTCCAGATGGATGGGCCACAAATAACTTTTGCATATCTTTCCTCACTCCCAAGAAGCCTCACAGAAACTGCTGTGCTTAAGCACTCCATCATTAACTTCGTAAGGAGGTTAAAAAAAACTTGGGTTGAAGAATCCCAATGCCACAGGGAGGCTGCTGTTGCAGTTGCAAGAGTTGAACATCTGAGCCTTAGACATAGAATCATGAAATCACAGAATCATGTGACAGATGGCCATCGCACCTCTGCTTAAAAATCTCCAAGGAAGGAGAGCCCACCATTTTCCGAGGGAGTCCGTTCCACTGTCACAGAGCTCTTAACGGCAGAAAGTTCTTCCTGATGTTAAGTCGTAATCTCCTTCCATGTAATTTGAAGCCATTGGTTCCAGCCCTACCCTCCAGCGCAGGACAAAACCAACCTTGCTCCATCCTCCATGGATGAGCCAGTGTGGTGTAGTGGTTAAGAGCATTAGACTCGTAATCTGGGGAACTGGGTTCGCTTCCCTGTTCCTCCACATGCAGCTGCTGGGTGACCTTGGGCTAGTCACACTTCTTTGAAGTCTCTCAGCCTCGCTCACCTCACAGAGTGTTTGTTGTGGGAGAGGAAGGGAAAGGAGAATGTTAGCTGCTTTGAGACTCCTTCGGGTAGTGATAAAGCGGGATATCAAATCCAAATCCAAACTCCTCCATGTCACAGCCCTTTAGTTTTTTTGAAGATGGCTATTATGTCTCCTTTCAGTTTCTGCTTTCCCAGGCTAAATGTATCCAACTCCCTCAGTCGTTCCTCAGTAAGGCTTGGTTTCCAGGCCCTTTAGCATCTTGCAGTGGCAGACTTTTCAGCAATGCCCTGCACAATGCTAAAATTCAATGGGGGAGGGACTCCATTCTACATCATCGTTCCCACTGCCAGTGAGTCCGAACCAGACGTGCTACCCTAAAACTGCCTCTGCACCTTGGTTCCCCTCCTCTACACACATTCCTGCTTGTCAACATCCTTCTTAAGTTGTGGCACCCAGAACTGGACACAGTATTCCAGGTGTGGTCTGATCAAGGCAGAGTAGAGTAGCACTATTACTTCCCTTAGGGATATGGGTGGCGCTGTGGTATAAACCACAGAGCCTAGGGCTTGCCAATCAGAAGGTTAGCAGTTCAAATTCCTGCAACGGGGTGCACTCCCGTTCCTCAGTCCCTGCTCCTGCCAACCTAGCAGTTCAAAAGCACGTCAAAGTGCAAGTAGATAAATAGGGAAGGTAACCGGCGTTTCTGTGCACTGCTCTGGTTTGCCAGAAGTGGCTTAGTCATGCTGGTCACATGACCTGGAAGCTGTACGCCAGCTCCCTCGGCCAATAAAGCGAGATGAGCACCGCAACCCCAGAGTCGTCCATGACTGGACCTAATGGTCAGGGGTCCCTTTACCTTTACTCTATTACTCCCCATGACCGTGACACGATACTTCTGTTGATGCAGCCTAGAATAGCATTAGCATTAGGGCTAAATACCTGGCCTCACTGCGTCCGAGTCCTCTGTTTGGGGAGTAACACTCCAAAGAGGACTAGTGTCACATGAATGCAATCTTAACTCTGAGCAGTTCCAAGTCTGGGAAATTCAAAAGCAGAACCAAACAGGAAAGGAAAAGCTGGAAGGTCTTTTTTGAAGTCTAAAGGGGAAAAAAGCCAGTTAAAATGAATGAAGAATTTTGATTCATCACCAAAGGCTCATTGACCAGATTAGAGTCTCCTGAACCTGGTAGGATTAAGGTGGATATATTTACTCGGGAAAAGCCAATAACCAATTAGCTGAATGGATTCTACTGTTCGGAGGACTCTCTGTTTATTAAATATCAAAGAGAACTGGGTCAATTTCTTAATATGCTCCCTAATATTTTCTCCGCCTTGTCTTCCCTTTTATTGTTATTACTTTCAGCCTTGCACTAATATATTTAGCACAGAGGATGACAAGGGCAGGGAAGGTGAGGCGTGCACAGGCAGCCAAGGCCACAGAATAAAACTTGGGGGGTGGAGGCAGGAATGGTCCAGTCACAGAACCCACAGGCAGGAGGGCTTTGGGTTCCAGGTTCAGACCCACCAAGATTCTGAAAAAAGCACATTCCCCAATTCTACGTGACAAACTCGAACTCGAACACATGTAAGCTTTACAGGACGTGGACCTCAGCAACAACACTTGGCTTGCGGGCACAACTCCTTTGCTCTCTGGCAGCCTTAATGGGCAAGATCCACACAGTATCGTTTGCAGCAAAGCCAGTTATTATGACAGCAATCCAGCATATACAATCCAGTACTTAAAGTATAGTGCAGCCCAGTGCATTTCCCTGTTCCCCAGCCTTACCGTACAATTATTTCCATTTCACAGAAAGAGGACTGAGGCTGAGAAGTACTTAGGCGCCCTGTGCCAAATCTGTTGTTGTTGTCGTTTAGTCGTGTCCGACTCTTTGTGACCCCATGGACCAGAGCACGCCAGACACTCCTGTCTTCCACTGCCTCCCGCAGTTTGGTCAAACTCATGCTGGCAGCTTCGAGAACACTGTCCAACCATCTCATCCTCTGTCATCCCCTTCTCCTTGTGCCCTCCATCTTTCCCAACATCAGGGTCTTTTCCAGGGAGTCTTCTCTTCTCATGAGGTGGCCAAAGTATTGGAGCCTCAGCTTCAGGATCTGTCCTTCCAGTGAGCACTCAGGGCTGATTTCCTTCAGAATGGATAGGTTTGATCTTCTTGCAGTCCATGGGACTCTCAAGAGTCTCCTCCAGCACCACAATTCAAAAGCATCAATTCTTCGGCGATCAGCCTTCTTTATGGTCCACCTCTCACTTCCATACATCACTACTGGGAAAACCATACTGGGAAAACCTGTGCCAAATAGTCTCTAGCAATTTATAGCTGTTTTTATTATTGGATAATACAAAACTATTGGGGGGGGGTGTTAAGGTTTTGATGGTGTCATGCAAAGAAAAACTAAGAAAGCCACCCTTGAAACTACTGGAAAAGGTGACTTAATAGTTAGTGGCGTATGTTGTTAAATATATACAGGGAATGAAATGACTCAATTCCACCAACAGAACTGGCCTCTGGGGAATCTATTTTGCCAGCAAAACATACCTCTTTATCAGTGAGAAAATGAGGCAGAAGCTTATTTTTTTTATCCTGATCAGTGCACCAGCCCCATTAAATCTTCCTCCATGGAGTGAATGAAAACAAATCCACTTTCTGCATGTAGAAAACCCCACAAGGTATTACTGCATGCAAAAAAATAATACTTCAGGAATCCTATGGAAACTCGTACAGATCCCCTTCAGCACACAGCCAGGCAAGTTCAAATCCCCACTCCCTCATTGACCACATTGGGTGACTTTGGGTAAATCATATTTCCTGTGTTACAGTGGCTGCAATTCCAATACCTGTTAGGCCGTTATCTTCAACGGGGTCTAAGCAGCAAAACTATGCAGAGAATGGTGGTTCTCTCAGTGCGAGAAGCGAAGTTACAGGGAACCAGGCAGAGGGCCTTCTCGGTAGTTGGCGCCTGTCCTGTGGAACGCCTTCCCATCACATGTCAAAGAAATAAACAACTATCTGACTTTTAGAAGACATCTGAAGGCAGCCCAGTTTAGGGAAGTTTTTAATATTCGATTAATTATTGTATTTTAATATTTTGTTGGAAGCTGCCCAGAGTGGCTGGGGAAACCCAGTCAGATGGGCGGGATATAAATAATAAATCGTTGTTGTTGTTGTTGTTGTTGTTGTTGTGAGAGACATGAGCAGACCGTCCACAAGGGCCAACACTGATGCTGAAATCCAGCATCGCCTGAGCTCTGCGAGTGCGGCTTTCTCCCAATTGAAGTGCAGAGTGTTTGAGGACCGGGACATGTGCAGTGAAACCAAAATGCTTGTTTACAAAGCTATTGTACTACCAACCTTACTATATGCTTGTGAAGCATGGACCACTTATAAAGACCATCTCCAACTCCTCGAAAGATTCCATCAATAGTGTCTCCGAAAAATTTTACACATCACTTGGGAAGACAGGCGAACTAATATCAGTGTACTAGAAGAAGCAAAGATCACCAGTGTCAAAGCAATGATTCTTCAACATCAACTTCGTTGGACTGGTCATGTTGTGGGGATGCCTGATGATCGTCTTCCAAAGTAACTACTCTATCCCAAACTTAAAAATGGAAAGCGTAATGCTGGCGGTCAACAAAAGAGAAAAACACTTGGGAAACACTTGCCTGTAGGTGCTCCAATTGGAGAACAGCCTTTACCGAAGGTGTCATGGGCTTTGAAGACACTTGAACTCAGGATGCAAGGGAGAAACATGCTAAGAGGAAGGCATGCTTGGCAAACCCTCCATGTTATCAACTCCCGCCCGGAAACCTATGTCCCCACTGTGGAAGGACGTGCAGATCCAGATTTGGCCTCCACAGTCACTTACAGATTCTTTGTTAAAACCGTGTTTATGGAAGTTAATCTTACTCGGGTACAAGTGATCACCAAAGAAGACTTCAGAGGCAAATGTGTATCTGCTATCAGAGAACTGCACAGCACAGACACACAAAGAAGAGGCAGCATGCTTCCTGGTAGATGCTTCAGGGGGCAGCCTTAACAGTCTGTTGCTGCAAAAAACAACAAAGCAACTTGAAACGCCTTAAAGTCTAATAGCATGCATTTTCACAGGCTCTCCAGCTACTGCATGCATAACCCACCTGTACATGGGTCTCCCATGAAGCTGAGAGGTGGTGGCTGGTCCAAGGTCACCCAGGGAGCCTCATGGCTGAGTGGGGATTTGAACTCAGGCCTTCCAGGTCCTAATCCATCACTCCAACCACTACACCATGCTGGCTTTCCAGCATGGAATAGATGAAAGATTATGCCATTGTACCCTTGTATGTGCAACTAAGGAAGAGGGTTAGAAAGAGAGAGAAACTTAGTGGCACAGAGGGAGGGCTCAGGTTAAAGGATCAGCTACCAGGATAACCATCTTACTTAGTTCCATATACACCGATACAGCTGTAATAAATGAGTTTGCCTTTAAGGCAAGGGAAACCCACCATAGCCGCTGATCAGGAATTATGGAAATTGTGGGCCTTACAAGACATGGATATTTCTGGATCAAGCTTGTAACGACTCACCCATGACAGTCCCTCCAAGTGTCCTTATTTTCCAGGGACACTCCTGGATTTACAGAAGCTGTCCCGCTTTCTGATTTGATCCCAGAATGTCCTGCTTTTCCTATTTTCATCGAAGGAATGTTGGAGGGTATGGAGTTATGCGACTCCTGAGTCAAGGATAAGAAGACATCTGAAAGCAGCCCTGTATAAGGAACTGTTTTAATGTTTGGTGTTTTATTATGTTTTTATATACCGGTATGTTGGAAGCCGCCTAAAGTGGCCGGGGCAACCCAGTTAGATAGGTTGAGTATTATTCTTATTATTATTAAGGTTGTCCCTATTTTTCACCCCTAAATTTTTTATTAAATTTTCTGTTTTACATTTTAGAATCTTTATTTAAACAACCTTAAAATATCAATGACTTCCATTCTTCTCTTTCCATGCTTCATTTTGCATAACATAAATCCTTGCATATTTTATATAAACTAAACCATTCAGTATTCCATTATTACATCCATCAAAACTTATCTACACTGTTGAATTTATCTTAATGCTGCCACTGTTTTCAAATGTACACAATTTCCCCCCATATATTCAATAAACATTTTCCAATCTTCTTTAAATGAACGTTCTTCTTCTTATCTTATTCTATATGTCATTTTAAGTTGCCATTCTTCTTTAACTGGGGCTTCGCTCATTTTCCATTTTGGGGCTAACAAAACACGGGCTGCAGTGGTGACCAGTGCCGGATTTACGTATAAGCTAAACAAGCTATAGCTTAGGGCCCCACTCTCTTGGGGCCCCCAAAATTTTTTAAAGGAAACAACTGGATGTATATTTCCAAAATATCAGATAAAAAACAAATAAAATAAAACCTACATACAGCAACAGTGTTTTGTGTTGTGTAGGCTCCTATTTCTTATGTGCAAATGGCTTTAGATACCTATTAGGTCCACAAATTAACATATAGCATATATTCAACACACACAAAAAACAGCAACAGTTTGTTGTTGACAAAGGACAGCTGGACATATAAAGGGCCCCATTACCTCCAAATCTAAATCCGGCCCTTGTGGTGGCATACCTAAATAACCTTTTTTGACACCTGGGAATTTGTGTCTGAGTTGTAAGATGTCCCTGTTTTCATCAGAGAAATGTTGGAGGGTATGACATTGCCATTAAGAGAGCTCCCAGTTGTGGTGACCTCTGAACTGTTAGGATCGTCCTACTCTCATGTAGGACCCTGGCAGAGACACATGCCCGATTAGCAGGTTCTCTCCCTCCTGGTCGATCGTTCGGGAGCTTCAAAAGCTTTCTTCTGCCCGAACATCACAGCGACTGATATCAAGAAGCATCAGCAGATTTAGGAATCCTGCAGAGTGTTTGCAGTTTGAGTAACAGAACTCAGCAGCACAGCATTTTGGCTAATCTACATTTATTTACATATAATACACTGGGAGCATTCTGCCTTAGCTCCTTCCTCTTTCTCATCAGACAGCAAAGAGAAAAAGAACAAAGGACAATAGTCCCACTTCACGGAACACAGTAACACAAACATCCTGTCTCCGTCACTTCCCACACTGTGGAATGAAAACATACACCGACATGTGATAGACAACAATCCCATGACTGCAAACACGGAGCAAGAATCCTAACAGTTCTGTGGTTTAATCGCAGGTCCATTCTGGCACATCTAGCCAGGGGGACATCAACCCTTGCATCCTCACACAGGCTTCCTCAGAAGGAGATGCTGCATCCCATCAGGTCCAGTGGGACTTACCCCGGGGTAAATATGCATAGGACTGCAGACTAAGAGCATGGCAAAGCTAGAACAGACAGGGCCTTCGCCTGGGATGGAGTCACGGTGACGAAGCACTTTCATTAATGTCAGAGACAGGAGGCAAAGCTCCAGCAAAAAATTGAAGCCAGCTGCAGGCTTTATGGATTTGACATTGGCCTCCGAAACTGCTTGGCACAAAGGTCTCTCTGGCTGGCATCGTTACACATAGAAAAGAGCTACCGAAAGTGAGTCCCCCTTAGAAATTCTTGCCTCTTTAGGCAGTCAGGTGGTGGTTCTTCAGCACCAGCTAGGGAAAAGGGGAGAAATCTGGTTTAACCTGCCTAATTCAGAGTTGCGTTTCCTGAGGCAATACATGCATGCTTCCCCTCAGTTGTGCTCTGTGGCTCCCCAGACAAAGACCGTTTGCACACACCCCAAAAATGTAGAGTACTGCCCCAATGCGTGTGCATAAAAATGCACGTATTAGCGAATATTAGCATACCAATAAATTATATTAGGGGGAATTTGCTTGCCTAAATTACAGATTAAAAGAAATGCACACTAAAATGCTGATTAATCATCATGAGGACATTTGTTTCATTTTCAAATTGCAAGCCTACGCAGAAATGTGGCAAACGGAAGAGAAATGAGAAACAGGGAGAAAAGTAAAGGGACCAATTTGCCCATCCCTACCACAGACATCACCCCACAGACTGAGCACACTTCCACTTGCACATATAAGGGACGCGGGTGGCACTGTGGTCTAAACCACTGAGCCTCTTGGGCTTGCTGATCAGAAGGTTGGCAGTTTGAATCCCCGTGATGGGGTGAGCTCCCGTTGCTCTGTCCCAGCTCCTGCCAACCTAGCAGTTCGAAAGCACACCAATGCAAGTAGATAAATAGGTACCACTGCGGCAGGAGGGTAAATGGCATTTCCATGCATTCTAGTTTCCGTCACGGTGTCCCATTGTGCCAGAAGCAATTTAGTCATGCTGGCCACATGACCCAGAAAGCTGTCTGTGGACAAACGCCAGCTCCCTCAGCCTGAAAGCGAGATGACCTCCACAGCCCCATAGTCGCCTTTGACTGGACTTAACTGTCCAGGGGTCCTTTACCTTTTTACCTTACTTACACATAAAAGCTCTCATGATATGCAGGCAGCAGCAAAGCTTGTCTGTTAGAGTGCAGTCCTCTTAAAGTACAGAAGGGAAAAGCAGGATGTTGGTTGGTGAATTCTTCCCCCAACCCAAACCCCCAATGGGTTGGGGGGGAATTGCTGTTGGCAGGTGAAGTGCTGGCAGGGAAGGGGTTTTTCCCATCCTCAGCTTTATAGGAATTCATTTGCAACCCAATTCTAAGACAGGGGTCTCATTTGTCCCTCCGTGACTTGTCTCTTATAGCAATCTGGACATTTGTTCATGTTTATAAGAATCAGCAGCACTTTGAAAAGAAACAGTCGCTTTCCAGAAGATCTGAAAGAACACAGGCCAGTACTGTACAGCTGCTATCATTATAGGCCTCACTTCGCTTAACAAGAGATGCTTAAATTTTTGTTTGGTTGCCCATACAGATGACTGAGGGACGCGGGTGGCGCTGTGGGTAAAAGCCTCAGCGCCTAGGGCTTGCCGATCGAAAGGTCGGCGGTTCGAATCCCCGTGACGGGGTGAGCTCCCGTTGCTCAGTCCCAGCGCCTGCCAACCTAGCAGTTCGAAAGCACCCCCGGGTGCAAGTAGATAAATAGGGACCGCTTACCAGCGGGAAGGTAAACGGCGTTCCGTGTGCTGCGCTGGCTCGCCAGATGCAGCTTTGTCACGCTGGCCACATGACCCGGAAGTGTCTCCGGACAGCGCTGGCCCCCGGCCTCTTGAGTGAGATGGGCGCACAACCCCAGAGTCTGTCAAGACTGGCCCGTACGGGCAGGGGTACCTTTACCTTTACAGATGACTGAACTACCTGGGGGCGAGCTCTGTCACCTCACGAGCGCTTGGTTATTGTTATCAGCATTGTTCTGCCGAGCAATAAGAAGGCCTTTACCATATGCATTAACTGCAGCTGTGTGATCAAATGTGAGAGGCAATGTCTGGCAAAATGGTTGTCTGCGTGGATTCAATGTCATATGAAATCGCATTGTGCATGGCTGATACTTTTGTGCATGTGAATTACATGTGTGTTAAGAGGACAGAGTACCACTGGCAAGGCAGCCAGGACAGTGTGCTGCTCTGAAAAGGGATGGGGAATCCATGCTCCCTCCCAATGTTGAGAGACTTTAGCTCCTAGAAGGCGTAGCCAGCATGGCCAGTGGTCAGAGATGAGTGTCAAACCTGGTTAGCTCAGTTGGTTAGAGGGTGGTGCTGATAATGCCAAGGTAATAATAATAATAATAATAATAATAATAATAATAATAATAATAATAATAATAATAATTTTTATACCCTGCCTATCTGGCTGGGCTTCTCCAGCCACTCTGGGCGGCTTCCAATAGAATATCAAAATACAGTAATGCATCAAACATTAAAAGCTTCCCTAAACAGGGCTGCCTTCAAATGTATTCTAAAAGCCTAGTAGTTGTTTTTCTCTTTGACATCTGGTGGGAGGGTATTCCACCACAGGGTGGGTGCCACTACCGAGAAGGCCCTCTGCCTGGTTCCCTGCAACTTGGCTTCTCGCAGCAAGGGGACCGCCAGAAGGCCCTCAGCACTGGACCTCAGTGTCCAGGCAGAATGATGGGGGTGGAGACGCTCCTTCAGGTCTACTGGGCCAAGACCGTTTAGGGCTTTAATGGTCAGCACCAACACTTTGAACTGTGCTCGGAAACGTACTGGGAGCCAATGTAGGTCTTTCAGGACCGGTGTTGTGTTGTCTTGGCAGCCGCTCCCAGTCTCCAGTCTAGCTGCTGCTGGATTAGTCATAGTTTCCGGGTCACCTTCAAAGGTAGCCACATAGAGCACTTTGCAGTAGTCCAAGCGGGAGATAACCAGAGCATGCACTACTCTGGTGAGGCAGTCTGCAGGCAGGTAGGGTCTCAGCCTGCGTACCAGATGGAGCTGGTAAACAGCTGCCCTGGACACAGAATTGACCTGCGCCTCCATGGACAGCTGTGAGTCCAAAATGACTCCCAGGCTGCGCACCTGGTCCTTCAGGGGCACAGTTACCCCATTCAGGACCAGGGAGTCCTCCACACCTGCCCACCTCCTGTCTCCCAAAAACAGTACTTCTGTCTTGTCAGGTTTCAACCTCAATCTGATAACCGCCAGGTTGCAGGTTCAGTCCCTGTAAGGGCCAGCTACATATTTCTGCATTGCAGGGATTTGGACTAGATGATCCTGGTCCCTTCCAACTCTATGATTGTAAGGATTGCTCCCTCGGATTCTAATTCTAATTCTAATCCAACAACGGCCACAGGTCCTGTGTTCCTGGCACAGTCTGTGGCATCAGTTGTGTCAGGAGCAGGTGTCAGGAATAAATCACATGCAGTGAAGTTCCCTCTTTATTAGGAGAAACAAGGTCTACTCAGGAGCGCTAGGCCTAGAAAGCACAGCAACTCTTCTCAGCAGGTCTTCCCCCAGGAGGCAGTCGTGGAGACTGAAGATCCCTGCCTTCCCACAGTTGTCTAAGTCTCCTCCTCCCCTGGTTCCTTTCCAAGCAATCTGAGACTCCGCCAACATGCCTGTCTCGGCTCCTCCCTCTTCATACCTCTTCTGGTTATGGGAGACCTGGGGAGAGGGGAGCTAGTCGCAGCAGGAGGAGGAGACCCCCTGGGTTCTTCACCAGTCAGATTCATCTTTGCCTCTTTACCTCTCCTGCTTCCACCTCTGCTTCTGAACTTCAAAGCCAGTGTGGTGTAGTGGTTAAGAGTGGTGGACTCGTAATTTGGTGAACCGGGTTCGCTTCCCCGCTCCTCCACATGCAGCTGCTGGGTGACCTTGGGCCAGTCACACTTCTTTGAAGTCTCTCAGCCTCACTCACCTCACAGAGTGTTTGATGTAGGGAAGGAAGGGAAAGGAGATTGTTAGCCGCTTTGAGACTCCTTCGGGTAGTGATAAAGTGGGATATCAAATCTGTTATGTACTGAGCTGAATCCTAGAACAATAGGATCCAGAATGCAGCAGTCTGATTGGTCTGCAGGAGCCACCCATCCAGCTCCAGGTGGAAGTGAATCAGTGACCTGATTGGCCTGCAGGAACAGCCAATCAGGCTTATGGAGGAAGTGAATCTACAACCTGATTGGCCTACAGGAGCAGCCCGGAATTAGCCAATCACGCAGGGCTCATTGTGTAAATAATGTATATATAGCTAGACTTTTGGGGGAAAGTTTCATTCATTGCTACTATGAGCTGAATAAAGAGCAAGAAATTCACACATGACTCCAAGTATATTTCAAAATCCAAACTCTTCTCCTTCTCCTTCTCCTTCTCCTTCTCCTTCTCCTTCTCCTTTTCCTTCTTCTTCTTCTTCTCCTTCTTCTTCTCCTCTTCCTCCTCCTCCTCCTCCTCCTCCTCCTCGCCACAGACTCTCTTTGTTCACTGAACCCTATTACCTCTTCCGACACCTCCTCCCTATTCTCCTTCTGACCCACCACCATTCCCCAGGCTCTGAGCCTTCATTCCCTTGGGGTCCCCCAGCTGATGTCTCCCACCACTCATCTGTGTCCAGCAAAGCAGATTTTTCTCCACCAAGATGCTAACAGACACAACACTGGATCCTCACATGTCCAGGGATTACAAAAAATAATAATGTATGTGTTACGTGCCTCATTACTTGTACTCGCAAGTTTTAAAAATGTATTCTTAGCATCGCTCATGAAAGCAGGAGGGTGATGCTTAACATATCATTCTATAGCGGAGATCGCCCGGGTTTCCATTTTAGCTCAGGAGGGCTGCAGCATAATCAGGAGAGTTGACCGAAAAGGAACAGGCTCCACGTCAAAATAACCACCTCACCCTGGAAGAAGGAAAGTGTGTGCAATCTGCATTTTTCATCTGCGTTTTCTGACATGGACACTGTCACGTTCTATCAGGGAAGCCTGGCGTTTGAGTACAGCGGCTTTCCTCTTGGAAATATGATTCAGAACAGACCTCAAACGCACCTTCCCTTATAGCAGTGTTATGATTTTGTTCATTCCATCAATTAGTGTCAAAGCAGAAAAATGTTTTGCCAGTCTTCCACAGATAGATATATAGATATATTATCCACAGAGAGGGAGAGGGAGTTCTTTAAGAACTCAAAAGTTTCAACCCTCAATGGAGAAGGATGACATTTCATATTGGGGACGAGGGTGGGGCGTATCTAATTGATTTTAACCTGCAACAAAACATTTACCATTCTCAGCCGCACTGGAATCTTGATTTTTCAAATGGGCATTGATCCATCTGAGATGAGGGTTTAGATCAATGCATGAGGGATAGGCTGGAAATAAACAGGTTTGGTTTAGTTCTCCATAAAGTCAACCAGCATCAACATGTTTTGTGACAAGATGCCTGGTAAAAAACTAATTGCAATCACTCAGCGACCCCAGTTCCCTCTGCCAAAAAGCGCATGCAGATAAACCTCCACACATTCCCAGGTCCCCAAGTCACAATGATGACAGCTGGGGATATATGTTGTTAATAATAATAATAATAATAATAATAATAATAATAATAGTACAGTGGTATCTCTGGTTACGTACTTAATTCGTTCCGGAGGTCCGTTCTTAACCTGAAAGTGTTCTTAACCTGAAGCACCACTTTAGCTAATGGGGTCTCCCGCTGCCGCTTGCCCCCGCCACACGATTTCTGTTTTCATCCTGAAGCAAAGTTCTTAACCTGAGGTATTATTTCTGGGTTAGCGGAGTTAGCGGAGTCTGTAACCTGAAGCGTATGTAACCTGAAGCGTATGTAACCCGAGGTACCACTGTAGGAGTAGTAGTAATTTATTATTATTATTATTATTATTATTATTATTATTATTATTATTATTAAATTTAATTGCTTCTGCAGCTGAGCTCAAACTTTTCTTTTTGTCTTGGGGGTGGGAAGAAATTAAAAGTAGCTCCCAAAACAGTAAGCAACCTGTGGGGGAATTAGACTTTATTTCTTTAATCTGTTTACTTCCCTATACCCGCAGGTCTCAGGGCAGTTCACAGGATAAAATCACAATATAAAAATACAATGCAAAACTGCAGGGGGGAAAAAACCAATAGGGGCACTCTGGGGTGAAGAAATGGTCCGTCAGCTGCCAAGAGGAACTCCATTGCCTGAGCCAGAGAAACCACCTCAGACAGTGGCAAATATTAAATTAAAAGAAAGAGGGAAGGGAGGGACTGTCACTGCCAATGATAAGGCAGTTGATGTCTTTCAACCACTGAAAAGGTTATCTGAAACGGTTCCCAAGATGTCCCCATTTTTTACTATCTGCAAAATGGAGTCCTGGGACAACAGTCCTCCACTCTACACTTCCTATTGTTTTCATGTGGATAAAGGTTAACTTGAAGGATATCCCTAAAGATCTTGTTATTTTTCTATCAGTTCTACCCTCTTATGAAAAGTAATGGCGAAAGATGGATCCAGGGACACTCAGACCCCACAGAGACCTATAGTATTCAACAAGAATATCCTGAACCCCTGGCCTACCTGGCAGCAAGTCAGTATGTTGTTGTTTAGTCGTTTAGTCATGTCCGACTCTTCGTGACCCCATGGACCAGAGCATACCAGGCACTCCTGTCTTCCACTGCCTCCCGCAGTTTGGTCAAACTCATGCTGGTAGCTTCGAGAACCATGTCATCCTCTGTCGTCCCCTTCTCCTTGTGCCCTCCATCTTTCCCAGCATCAGGGTCTTTTCCAGGGAGTCTTCTCTTCTCATGAGGTGGCCAAAGTATTGGAGCCTCAGCTTCAGGATCTGTCCTTCCAGTGAGCACTCAGGGCTGATTTCCTTCAGAATGGATAGGTTTGATCTTCTTGCAGTCCATGGGACTCTCAAGAGTCTCCTCCAGCACCAGAATTGAAAAGCATCAATTCTTCGGCGATCAGCCTTCTTTATGGTCCAGCTCTCACTTCCATACATCACTACTGGGAAAACCATGGCTTTAACTATACGGACCTTTGTTGGCAATGGCGCGACGCACCACTAAGCCCTATGGGAAAGACGGCTCTGAGTCCGAAGGTCAGGAAATGAGGTTCAGGGTCCCAGCTCTGCCTGGGGGTGCCTCAAACTGAACCTTTTGGACAGCATCCGCTGTGCTGGTCCCGGGGGAGGTTACCGTGTGGCGTGGTCTGTGTCCGGTCCGAGGCTGAAGCGGGGTCCAAGGCAGGGAATCGGGCGTAGTCACGAACTCTGTCAGAAAGCAGGACAGGGTGCCGGCAGAAACAGGTAACCAACGATGTTGCTCCCGCAACCTGGGACTGGGTGGGCTGGCTTTTATCTCCTCTGAGGCATAGGGTGGCCCCAGTCCACAGGTGACTTGCCTCTCCTGGCCTGGAGGCGAGCACTCCTCCTGCGGGAACTTAGTTCCCTCCACCTCTCTGACCTGAGCCTCTGCAGCTCAGGAGAGGCTGGAGGGTTACTGGACCCAGAGGCAACCTCACCTTCCCCTGACAGGGCTGGGAGAGGAGCACCTGCAGGCAATGGGTCCTCCATCACCTCAGGAGCCAGAGCAGACTCAGCTGGTGCCTGCACCTGAGGATTCAGCACAGGTGAGGACCCTTCAGGTTCAAGCCCCAGCCCCGGCTCAGCCAGCCCTGGAGGCGGGGAATCCTGTGCAGGCTGGGATTCCTCAGTTTCAGCCTCTGAGTCCGAATCCCAGGCCATCACACCCGCTCTACCTTTGAGCTGTGGTTCGTTCCCCAGCAAGGCTGTCCTTGCGTAATGCAATGGCCCACCCCTTCCAAGCTGCCGCAATTCAGAACAGGTCCTGAATTGCAAATTGTGACTCTCCAAGGCAAACTGCCGCATGAGTAATATCGCGGGTGTCTCGGCTCTCCTTGATTGCATCGTAGGAGCTACATTGCAGGCTCCTTGGTTGTGCACCACAAATAGGGGTTGGCAGCGGAGGCTGCCCTCCAGCCTTCCCGTAGAAATAGCTGGTGCCAGTGGTTAAGCAGGACTGGGGAATGTTCTTAATGCATCCATCTTACAACCAGGCTCACTGGATGGAGCAAGCAGCCTGCCATATGGCATAATTGTCCTATGGTTTATATCCTCTTTTATTGACGGCTCTGACAGGCCCTCTTTGGTCTGCAATCTGTATTTAGAGGAAAGTTTCAAAGTGGCTCTCCCAGCCAGCCAGGGATTAATAAGGACGCCTGCAGCTTCCTTGCTGTTCTTTTTTTTTATGGCCTTTCCTAGCGTCGTTTCCATGGGGCATTTTATTTTCCCTTTGTTGTGTTTCCTAAGGGATCTAACACAACGCCTCCTTTGCCCTATATTCCATCACATTCCTTTATTGTTTTAATGAGCTGCAGTTCTGCACGGTTCCTACAGGAGTGGGGAAGATCGTAGACCTGAAGGAAGGCTGGCCTCTTCCAAAGGCAATTTCTTTTTCTGTAATCAAGGAAGA
Organism: Podarcis muralis; assembly: GCF_964188315.1. Classification (NCBI taxonomy): domain Eukaryota; kingdom Metazoa; phylum Chordata; class Lepidosauria; order Squamata; family Lacertidae; genus Podarcis; species Podarcis muralis. The sequence continues at coordinate 124,763,262 of NC_135655.1, read as the reverse complement.
GGCAGGACAGAAGACATCACTGGCATTTTGATGTGGCCCCCAAATCAGAGAGGGAGGGAGGGAGGGAGGGAGGGAGGGAGGGAGGGAGGGAGGGAGGGAGGGAGGGAGGAAGGAAGGAAGGAAGGGTTAGGTAGGGTAATACATTCTTCTCCCATCTCTTTCTAAACCAGCAGTTCTCAACCTGTGGGTCCCCAGATGTTGTTGGACTACAACTCCCATCATCCTCGAGCTCTGGCCTTGCTAGCTAGGGGTGATGGGAGTTGTAGTTCAATGACATCTGGGGACCCACAGGTTGAGAAAGGCTGTTCTAGACCCTCCAAGTGTCCCTATTTCAATGGCATAGTGTGAGAGGGTCAAACCATTGCCCTGGGCAAATTTTTTTGAGCGGTGCCCCCACAACAGGTTCCCTCATCAAGGGAAGCAACACCCAGGCCCAGCCTTCAGGGCTAGGGCAGCAGCAGCTCCTTCTCCTTAGGGCCACCCCTGGGCCAGCAGGGGACGTGGGTGGCGCTGTGGTCTGAACCACTGAGCCTCTTGGGCTTGCTGATCGGAAGGTCAGCGGTTCGAATCCCCACGATGGAGTGAGCTCCCATTGCTCTGTCCCAGCTTCTGCCAACCTAGCAGTTCGAAAGCACACCAGTGCAAGTAGATAAATAGGTACCGATATGGAGGGTAGGTAAATGGCGTTTCCGTGCGCTCTGACTTCTGTCACGGTCCTCCATGCACCAGTAGTGGTTTAGTCATGCTGGCCACATGACTCAGAAAACTGTCTGTGGACAAACACCGGCTCCATCGGCCTGAAAGCGAGATGAGTGCAGCAACCCCCTAGTTGCCTTTGACTGGACTTAACTGTCCAGGGGTCCTTTGCCTTTACCTTACCTGGGCCAGCTGAGAGGGAGGGGAAGGGCACAGTCTTCAGCCAGACGGAAGCAGTGGAGAAGTGGGGGTAGCATTTCCAACCCTCTCTGATGCTGGGATCTAGCATGTGAGGGAGCTACAGAGGCATCTTCCTCACAAGGCAACCCAGTGCTAGGGTCAGCCGCAGCTCCCTCCGTCCCCCAGGTAACCCAGGGGTGGAAGTGTCAGAGAGGCAGCAGTGGTGGCCCTCTTTGACCCTGGGATCTGCCACGCAAAGGAGCTCCCTTGCACAGCGGCCCAACACTGGGAGCCAGCCACAGTGTGGAAACAGTGGGCTCCAGAAGGTGAGTGTGCCACCCCCTGGCATACGCCACCTGCCTCCAGTGCCTGCGCGCACCGCGGGCAGTGATCGAAGCCGCTACGCCCCTGCCCTATTTTACAGGGACAGTCCTGGATTTACAGAAGCTGTCCCAGGTTCTGATTTGATCCCAGAATGTCCCGCTTTTTAGGACGGCCCAATTTTCATTGGAGATATAATAATAATAATAATAATAATAATAATAATAATAATAATAATAATAATTTTTATTTATATCCCGCCCTCTCAGCCAAGGCCGGGCTCAGGGCAGCTAACAAGCAATAATAAAAACAAGTTGAATGAATACAACTTAAAAACAAAATTAAAATACAACATTAAAATATTGAAACATTAAAATATTAAAATGTAGCCTCATCCCAGGAGGAGAAAGGAAAAGAAAAAAGAAAGAGGGGGAGGGAATCAAACTGGCTCCAAACCAAAGGCCAGGCCAAACAACTCAGTCTTACAGGCCCTGCGGAAAGAAATCAGATCCTGCAGGGCCCTGGTCTCATGAGGCAGAGCGTTCCACCAGGTCGGAGCCAGTGTTGAAAAGGCCCTGGCTCTGGTTGAAGCTAATCTAACTTCCTTGTGGCCCGGGACCACTAGAGTGTTGCTATTTATGGACCTTGAGGCTCTCCGTGGGGCATACCGGGAGAGGCGGTCCCGTAGGTACAAGGGTCCTAGGCCGTGAAGGGCTTTAAAGGTCAAAAGCAGCACCTTAAATCTGACCCTGTACTCCACCGGGAGCCAGTGCAGCTGGAAAAGCACTGGGTGAATATGCTCTCATGGCAAAGACCCTGTGAGGAGCCTCGCTGCAGCATTCTGCACCTGCTGGAGTTTCTGGGACAGCTTCAAGGGCAGCCCCGCGTAGAGTGAATTACAGTAGTCAAGCCTGGAGGTGACCGTCGCATGGATCACAACAGAAATGTTGGAGGGTATGGGTTTATCCAACCCCCGAGCCATCTGAAGGCAGTCCTGCATTTTAATGTTTATTTATGCTATTATATATGTTGGAAGCCTCCCAAAATGGCTGGGGCAACCCAGTCGGATGGGTGGTGTAGAAATATTATTATTATTATTATTATTATTATTATTATTATTATTATTGACTAGGATGTCTCTATCTTCATCAGAGAAATGTTGGAGGGTATGCTACCCGCGTTTCAGTGCCACAATGTTCTGCTTTACCCTTCAGCCTCTGCTCTCTAGCTGCCACTGGAGGCTATATTTTTTAGCATGGCTTTGACCCAAAGTTGCCCTCGTCCCAGTCCCTCCCCCCGCCCCAGTCCATACATAAGTCAGCATTCTTTGGTGGGAAGTAGAATTAGCAAAACAACCCCACACATTCAAATAGCCTTCATCTGCATAAGGTATTCTGATTTCAGATAAGGCCCTTTGGTGCACAGCTCACATAGCTCCCCTTCCAACCTCCTCTGAGGCAATTGTAAAACGAGAAGAGACGTTCTTTGCAGCCTGGCAGAGTGCCACCACCAACTTCGGCCTAAAGGGATTCCTTTCTGGATTCTGCGCCTACTTCCAGCTTCCCAGGTCAATTTGGTGGCATTCGCTAGCTTCGCCTCCTGTTTGCCACTGGCATGGTGCGAAAGGCAAAGGAGATTGCTTTCACATGTTTCTGGAGGAGGAGCGCCACTGTTCATATAATGCCATCCCCGTTGTTTGCCAGAAATGTAAAGAGGTGTCTGGTGTGTAGGGAAAGAGGAATGAGCACCAGTGATCAAAAGGAGGGAAATGGGAAACAGCTTCCACTCAAATCACTACAAGTCTGCTTGGCCCTTCTGAGTCAAGTTCACACACAACGTTGCCAACATTCCCTCCATGATTTCTCTGATGAAAATAAGGAAGTCCTATTCAATAATAGGCTCCAATACTTTGGCCACCTCATGAGAAGAGAAGAGTCCCTGGAAAAGACCCTGATGTTGGGAAAGATGGAGGGCACAAGGAGAAGGGGACGACAGAGGACGAGATGCTTGGAGAGTGTTCTCGAAGCTACCAGCATGAGATTGACCAAACTGCGGGAGGCAGTGGAAGACAGGAGTGCCTGGCGTGCTCTGGTCCATGGGGTCACGAAGAGTCAGACACGACTAAACAACAACAAATTCAATAATAATAATAATAATACCCCGCCACTCTGGGTGGCTTCCAGCACGTATAAAAACAGAATAAAACATCAAACATTAAAAATGTCCCTAAACAGGGCTGCCTTCAGCTGTCTTCTAAAGGTGGTATACAGTGGTACCTCGGTTTTCGAACAGCTTAGTTCACAAACAACTTGGAACCCGAACATTGCAAAATCAGAAGTAGGTGTTCCGGTTTTCGAACTTTTTTTCAGAAGCCGAACATGCTCCATTTTGAGTCCCCCTGTGTTTCCTGTTACGCTTCTAATTTGCGCTATCCCATTGTAATTCAAGCCTTCCGTTTCCGATTGCTGTGTTCTGAAGTGATATTTGGAGCTTGTATTTGGTGCTTCTGTTTTCGCTACTTATTTTGCGTTTTTTTGTTTTGAGGTTTTTTTCATTAATTTGTTTTTGTGACTGTGTGGATCCCAGTTCAGCTACTGATTGATTGATTGATTGATTGATTGTGTGACTGCGGAAATGGATAAAAGCCCCAAATCCAAACAATAAGTATCATCAGTGCAGGAAAGAAAAAAATTTAATTTTAATTTATATCATCTACAATACTGATTTATTTATTTTATAGTACAGTACATTGATTATTGCTTTCATTTTATGGATCTATTTTAGATACTAAAATACATGTTAAGTTGCTGTTTTAGGGGTTGTTTTTAAAAGTCTGGAACGGATTAATCTGTTTTGCATTACTTTCTATGGGAAAACGTGCCTTGGTTTTGGAACGATTTGGTTTTGGAACAGACTTCCAGAACGGATTAAGTTCGAGAACCAAGGTACCCCTGTAGTTACTTATCTCCTTGGCTCAGAGGTCACATGGCATGTTGCAGACTGACTGTAATTCAGACATACCTTCTGGCGGTGCCTTGAAATGCCAGCGTCAGAGGCAAGCGGCCTAAAGAAGAACGGCAACTGCAGTCCCAACAACAGCAGTTGAACAGCATCCTAATTCATTGTAGGATTTCACACATAAGGATGCTTCCGTCTTTTGCCCCCAGTGAATTGCTTCCTGTGCTTAGGCTAGCTGGCAAGCAAATGCCAGCTTTTTCGCTCTGAAAGCTCTCGCTGCCTTTTCTGTGGCAGAGCCACCCACTCTTTGAAATGCAGGCAGCACTAGCAGCAGCACAGAGCATCAGGCAGCAGAAGGGAAGCAGGGACACAGAGTGCTCTCTGTCAATCACACACTCGCAGGCTGCTGGGCCTGGAAGGTCCATTCATGGCCACATACAGAGGAAACCCAACCTCAGCCGGGGACACATCTGTTGGAAGGAGGCACTGTCAGCCTGGGGCTTTGTAGGCCAAAGACAGTGGTACCTCGGGTTACAGATGCTTCAGGTTACAGACGCTTGAAGAAGAAGAAGAAGAAGAAGAGGAGGAGGAGGAGGAGGAGGAGGAGTTTGGATTTGATATCCCACCTTTCACTCCCTTTAAGGAGTCCCAAAGCGGCTAACATTCTCCTTTCCCTTCCTCCCCCACAACAAACACTCTGTGAGGTGAGTGAGGCTGAGAGACTTCAGAGAAGTGTGACTGGCCCAAGGTCACCCAGCAGCTGCATGTGGAGGAGCGGAGACGCGAACCCGGTTCCCCAGATTACGAGACTACTGCTCTTAACCACTACACCACACTGGCTCTCAGGTTACAGACTCCGCTAAGCCAGAAATAGTACCTCGGGTTAAGAACTTTGCTTCAGGCCCAAAAAAGTTGTAAAAGTCTTTTTGTATGCATGGATTTTAATAGCCAAAAAATGGAAAACACAAGAATTACCAGCGGTAGAAGAATGGCAGATGAAGAAGATGGACTTTATGGAGCTGGTTGATCTCCCCAGGAGAATCCGCGACCAGAAAGAAGAAGAATATCAAGAAGACTGGAAGAAATTTAAAGACTATTTGAATAAATATTGTAATATTAAACATTTGTCATTACTTGAAAGATCTAATTAGGCCTAGGATTAAATCAGGATTAAATAAATAAATAAGAAATAGTAGGATAAGAAAAGTTAGGAAATTTGATTATAACTGGAATATTGTTATATGGAATAATGATACTGGAAATTACTACATCCTGTTACAAGGAAATTCAGTTGGAAGAGGTTAGAGGAAGTCAAGTAATATGTTTATGAAGTTGGAGTTTAACCAATTAATTACCGGTAAGTCTTATTTATGTATGTGGTGGTATATGTGGGGTTTGTAACATTTTATTTTCTTCATTTTCTTTCTTCTTCTTTTTTTACTATTGCTTTTTCTTTCTTTATTATGTTAAAGTTACCGTATTTTTCGCTCTATAGGACGCACCAGACCATAGGACGCACCTAGTTTTTTTGGGGGGGGGGGTTAAGAAAAAAAATATATCCCCCCCCCAGCCCCAAAGAGCAAAGAAGCCAAGACAGCCAGCGGGATCCATCCTTCCTCTTTAGCCACGCACAACCTCTCCAGCCGGGAGAGGCTGCACGTGGCTTTGGCAGAAGCCAAGACAGCTAGCAGGATGGATCCCGCTCGCTGTCTTGGTTCCTTTTTAGCCGCGGGGCTGGGGCGAGGGAAGCCCGAGCTTCCCCCGACCCCAGCCCCCAGAACGGGTCTGGGAGCAGGGGCGAGGTTGCGCGCAACCTCGCGTTCGCTCCCAGAGCTTGCTGCTATCCGCAAGCCTTCTGAGCCAGGCGGGAACTCCCGCCGGGCTCCCAAGGCTTGCGGATATCTGACCGAAGCCCAGGGTGTGCTGCACAGCTGTATCAACAAGCTTTCATAACTCCTGCCTTCTCCTAAAATTCTATCACCTGTTTCTTTCTTGACTTGTGTTATAACAGACTTGGGTCTTTCCCTTTGTATTGAAATAAACTACATTGCCAACATTGTTGTGCGCTATTCTAAACGGAGATGGGAGGTTTTTTTGTAAGATGGTTGTTATTATTTTTAAAGCCACTTTGAAACGCAATAAAATTTCAGCATTTAACAAGTCTGTGTCAGATATCCCAACCTGATCAAGCCAGAGAGTTTCGGTCTCTTCTTCTTCGTGTTTGCAAAAGTAGCACCAAACTAATAATGAATTGTAGGTAAAAAAAAAAAAAAAGACAGTATGTTCACGACCATAATTAACAAAACAGTTCTCTGTTTATTTTTTCCACTCACGTTCAATTTAAAATGGAAATACATATGTCTCCGAGACTTAAATATGTTTGACAAGACACAACAGCAGCAGGTAAAGTATGGTGAAATAGAAGCATGATTAATAAAAATATTTCTGCCATAGTAGCTACCAAATTATCATTTTTTGAAGATTTGTAAGAAGTACCCATATGCTTTTTTTCCCCAGAGTGCTTTCCTGTACAAACCTGCTCCTCTTCAGTGAAATCTGAAATGCAATAAATTCAAAGGAGCTATTCCTCTGGATTGCTTGAAATTTATAAAGAGGTTCAGTGTCGATGGCTTGGCAGATCTTTCCTGGCCCGTTAAAACTCTGTGTACCAGAAAACTGTGGTGATCATACTCCCACCACCTCTTTTCTTATGTATTTATTCAGTGCTTTTTTTTTCTTTAAAAAATGTTTATGGGTACTCTCAAGAAAATCACCATTTTATAATTCAAATGAGGCCACCATCCGGGGTAGCAATGGAACTGATGATTCATCATGCTAGAGAAGAAACTACTTTTTAAAAAAAGTTTCTTCTCTCATTAGATTAACAAAATATTTAGGGGTATGCGTACCCCTGCGTACCCCCAGAAAAAAGCACTGTATTTATTCTCAACTAAGTGCAGCTCTCGGTTCTTCCTCAAACTGAGATGTTGATGTGTTGACATTCCTGTTTTGCAAAAGGGAAGGATCTCCTTGAAACCCCATTGTTGTTGTTTAGTCGTTTAGTCGTGTCCAACTCTTCGTGACCCCATGGACCAGAGCACACCAGGCACTCCTGTCTTCCACTGCCTCCCGCAGTTTGGTCAAACTCATGCTGGTAGCTTCGAGAACACTGCCCAACCATCTCGTCCTCTGCCGTCCCCTTATCCTTGTGCCCTCCATCTTTCCCAACATCAGGGTCTTTTCCAGGGAGTCTTCTCTTCTCATGAGGTGGCCAAAGTATTGGAGCCTCAGCTTCAGGATCTGTCCTTCCAGTGAACACTCAGGGCTGATTTTCTTAAGAATGGATAGGTTTGATCTTCTTGCAGTCTATGGGACTCTCAAGAGTCTCCTCCAGTACCAGAATTCAAAAGCATCAATTCTTCGGCGATCAGCCTTCTTTATGGTCCAGCTCTCATTTCCATACATCACTACTGGGAAAACCATAGCTTTTACTATGCAGACCTTTGTTGGCAAAGTGATGTCTCTGCTTTTTAAGATGCTGTCTTGAAACCCCATAGAAATCAGCAATGGGAAAGAAGATGGGCTGCTAGAAAATTGTATCTGTTTGATTGGCATTTCGTGGCTGATCAGAAATCGTAATAAATAAATGAACCGAGAATAGGCTGGTAAGAGGTTTGTTCTCAAGTGCTTTCTCACAACTGCTTTCTCTTGCTCCCTTTCCTTCCTTGGTTGTTACAAATAGGTACAACAAATCCTCTTAGCATAGACTACTTGAGGCTAGTTAACTTTTGAGTGCTGTTGTGAACCTTTCACTGCATACACACCATACACCCACACCCAAATAAACTGTAGTTTGCTAAGGCTGCTGGGAACTGTAGATCTATGAAGGATTTTAAGGGTTTTAAGGAATAACCTTAACAGTCCTTAATGAATTAATGAATTGGGGTTGTTACATTGAACTTGGAAGTCTGCCTTCAGAAGGTGGCACCTTGGGAACTCAAAGGAGAGGCGCAGAAGAACAGCTTGTTCAGCATTTGAGAGGGAGAGTTTGAAGTTTCAAGCTAGAATTTGCTGAAACTATATATATAATGATTTTCCAATATCATTCCAATAGCAGCTTCATTATAACAATACCAATTTTATCCAATTAATACAATTATTAATGCCAATTATACAAATGTCAAATTATACAATTTGATTAAACTGCCCCTCTCGCATGCCAGAGTTGATGGGTTCATTCTTCCACATTTTTTCTGGATTCCAAAATTTTAATAATTTCCATTCCATTCAAATATAATAATCCCCTATAGAACAGCTACAATCTTGTAATTTCTAGTCGTGTTGGTATATTAGATAAATTATAAAGTTTCAAGTGAGGAACTTTAGCTTTATTCTTTCCTGCGTGTGACAGTTTCTACCATGATGTTTTCCCACCCATATGTGGTGTTATAGCCTTCATTCCTACAACTATTGATGGTCCCCATCATGCCTCAGGAGAAGCGGTTATCTCACCGTTTCCAAAAGTCACTGCATCACTTCCAATTTCTTCCTTTCTCACTTGTACAGATAAGAAGAAGAAGAAGAAGAAGAAGAAGAAGAAGAAGAAGAAGAAGAAGAAGAAGAAGAAGAAGAAGAAGAAGCAGAAGCAGCAGCTTGCATTCTGGGAAGGGTTGCCATATCATAAGTGTAGAGAAAAACTTTGATATAAGCAAACTGTGGGCTCCCCTCTCCCCATCATCTCTTTCACCGAATGAAATCCCCTCTCAATCCAAGCTTTTTAAATCCTTGTAGCTGGGCTCGTTCTTGCAGTTTCTTATCTCATCATCTCTAGCACGCACTTGTAAAGGTAAAGGGACCCCTGACCATTAGGTCCAGTCGCGGACGACCGGACGACTCTGAGGTTGCGGTGCTCATCTCGCTTTATTGGCCGAGGGAGCCGGTGTACAGCTTCCGCATCATTTGGCCAGCATGACCACTTCATGTGGCCAGCAAACCAGAGCAGCGCACGGAAACGCCGTTTAACTTCCCGCCAGAGCGGTACCTATTTATCTACTTGCACTGGTGTGCTTTCGAACTGCTAGGTTGGCAGGAGCAGGGACCAAGCAACGGGAGCTCACCCCGTCGCGGGGATTCAAAACTGACAACCTTCTGATCAGCAAGCCCTAGGCTCAGTGGTTTAGACCATAGCGCCACCCACGTCCCCTTCACGCACCTGTAGTTTACTCCAATTTAAAAATAAAATAAAATAGCAGGATAACCTGTGGTTCCAGGAATGGGGGGAAGGGGTGGCTGGGCGACAGTCAGTGCCCCATGTACCCAATGCCTTTGTCTGCCCTCATATTCCATCGGGAAGAAACTGCCAACTCTGCTGCAAGAGTGCTGGTTTCCTTCCACTATTCTCTTTTCCTAAACTTTGCAGACCAGGCAATCCTAGGTGTGTTCACTTAGAAGTAAGTCCCACTGAATTCAGCGGTGCTTCCTCCCAGGAAAGTGTGTTTAGGATCGCAGCCTAAGTCTTCATTGTTCTTTGATTTAAAGGAAAGTAAACTTTCTAGTGTTGTACCTGGAACTTCTCCCAGACTTTGAAACTCCTTCCCTTGAGAAGCTAGACTCCTTCTTTCCTATTCTTCCATCAGGCAGGTGAAAACTTTCTTCTTCCAAAAGGCTTTTGAGAACTGACTGCTTCTAATTAAAGGGCTGGTGCTGTGCTGTTTTAATTGCAACTACTGGTATGTTTTAAACAGAATTTATATATGTATAAATGTGTGTTTGTGTGTGTACTCTATATATGCATATAGTCCCCATTCTAGCAATGTTTTATTGTACTTTAATGGTTGATTTTTCTATGTTTTTAGCAGTTGCTGTTTTTATCTGTAAGTTGCCTTGTCAAGGAAAAAGGCAGGGTATAAATAAATGTAGCTACATCTTCTTGCTATGCAGAGAATTAGATAACTTTGCCTTGCGTCTATTCCTCTTCATGATACCGCACCCCCCCCCCCCCCCGTAAAATTGAAAATGGTGGAGATTCCTAGAAATTGTTCCTGCTACTCCGAGACATGATTCAATTGTTGTTGTTGTTTAGTCGTTTAGTTGTGTCCGACTCTTCGTGACCCCATGGATCAGACCACTGCAGGCACTCCTGTCTTCCACTGCCTCCCACAGTTTGGTCAAACTCATGCTGGTAGCTTCGAGAACACTGTCCAACCATCTCGTCCTCTGTCGTCCCCTTCTCCTTGTGCCCTCCATCTTTCCCAACATCAGAGTCTTTTCCAGGGAGTCTTCTCTTCTCATGAGGTGGCCAAAGTATTGGAGCCTCAGCTTCAGGATCTGTCCTTCCAGTGAGCACTCAGGGCTGATTTCCTTCAGAATGGAGAGGTTTGATCTTCTTGCAGTCCATGGGACTCTCAAGAGTCTCCTCCAGCACCATAATTCAAAAGCATCAATTCTTCGGCGATCAGCCTTCTTTATGGTCCAGCTCTCACTTCCACACATCACTACTGGGAAAACCATAGCTTTAACTATACGGACCTTTGTTACACTACTAAAAAGTTCCTTAGAACCAGGGTGGGGAATCTGTGGCCCTTCAGATGTGGATGGACTACAACTCCCATCATCCCTGAGCATTGGGCTATGCTGACTGGGACTGATGAGAGTCCAACAGCATCTGGGGGGAGGCCAAACGTCAATCAAATTTGAGCTGTGTCAAGTGGATTACCGAAGAACCTGTATCCATGTAATGAGGGGACAGACAGACATAACCCTGAGACATGTAAAACATAAAAAGGCCTTGGGAGCCACATTTTAAATTCAAATTTGCCTGTTCTGATGCAGGAAAGATGTTCATCATCAGCCATTTGGGGTTGAATCCCCATGTGGGAGGAGGGAAATGTCAGTTCAACCCTAAGGGAAAATGCTTTTCTGACGGGTCAACTCTTGCCCCTGTTAAGGAACTCACAGACCCTCCAAGTGCCCCTATTTTCCGGGGACAGTCCTGGATTTACAGAAGCCATCACGGTTTCTGATTTGACCCCAGAATGTCCCGCTTTTCCTTAAAAGTAAAGGGACCCCTGACCATTAGGTCCAGTCGTGACCGACTCTGGGGTTCCTGCACTCATCTCACTTTACTGGCCTAGGGAGCCGGCGTACAGCTTCTGGGTCATGTGGCCAGCATGACTAAGCCGTTTCTGGCGAACCAGAGCAGCACATGGAAACGCCGTTTACCTTCCCGCCAGAGAATTTATCTGCTTGCACTTTGATGTGCTTTCGAACTGCTAGGTTGGCAGGATCAGGGACTGAGTAACGGGAGCTCATTCCGTTGCGGGGATTCGAACTGCCGACCTTCTGATCAGCAAGTCCTAGGCTCTGTGATTTAACCCACAGGACCTTAGGACGGCCCTATTTTCGTGGGAGAAATGTTGAAGGTTATGGAGTTATGCGAGCCCCAAGCCAAGTAGGCAACTACTGTAACCATATAATCTTTAGAAGATATCTGAAGGCAGCCCTGCATAGGGAAGTTGTAAAATGTTTAATATTTTATTATGCTTTTATATAAGTTGGAAGCTGCCCAGAGTGCCTGGGGCAACCCAGTCAGATGGGTGGGGCATAAATAGTAAAATTATTGCTCTTGTTATTGAATAGGACATCCCTATTTTCATCAGAGAAACGTTGGAGGGTATGAACTTAGTTAGGGAGGGGGGAGGAAGGCTTGGATTTTCTTGCAGGAGTAGTAGAAGGCAAGAATGAACAGAAAAGACTTCTATTAACCAGTTCTAAGATTGTTGTTGTTATTGCCTTTCACTGTATTTATCATTATTTTTTATTTATATTTTACTGTGTTTGCGGCATGTTTAATTTTATTCATGCCTATTGCATATTGACCCAGAATCCAGATGGAGGGAAAGCAGCTTAGAAATGTGTTTTTTCAAATAAATGAATGACTGTAATCTTAGCTCTGGGCGCCTTTGTGCAACAGAGAAAAGGAATACAAGGAACTGCCTTTATGGATATTAGGATATTTGGTGATGTCAGGACCTGCCCAGACAGCAAGACCCCCATCAACGCTATTCATGTAGAGCAGTAATATAAGAGTATAACTGTCATGGCTTCTCTCAAAAAATCCTGGACAGACTCTGGGGGATTGAGCAGATGAGATCAATAGTGGGTCCAATGGTCAAGAGGGAGTTTTCTGCATGTTCTGTAGAGGGAAGTGAGGGGCAGATGGGGCTCGTCAACCTGGGAAGGTAGCCCATCTAGGAGAAGGAAAACTCTCACCCTAAACTTCTGCTGCCTTGCAGGATAACTTTGGTAGAAGAAAAGGCTACATAAATCTGGAGTGGAGTCCCTAAGATGGTTGGATAGCACCTTGTATGTCTCCTTCCGGCCACTCCTGCAGCCAAGCTGGTACCCGACTAATAATAATAATAATAATAATAATAATAATAATAATAATAATTTATTTGTACCCCCACCCACCTGGCTGGGTTTCCCCAGCCACTCTGGGGAGAGTATTAATAATTTGTCTTCCAAGGACTGGACTCAAACTAAAAAAGTAGTCTGTGTTTAAGACTTTGAGGCAAAAGGAACCTTCTCTCCAAATTATAGTTGCCTCATTCTTTCTAGCATTCCATAGAGGGTATATTTCAGTGAGATATTTCTGCTGGAAATGGGGTGTTTTTCCTGTCCGGGGAATGTGTGTTTTAAACTATAAACAGAAATTTTTCATTTTCTGCAATCTGATTTGCTAAGAGATAGCTAGATTTACTTTCCACCTTCACCCACGTTTGTCTGAGCATATATATCCATTTGCACTGCATGCATTTCAGGTAGGGAATAAAATATTTACCATTTGAGCACAACAAAACATTCCCATCTGTATAAGCTGTTCATTTCTATTGAGTTCGACTTTGAGTTGTTAAGCCAACCTAAAGGATCTGGCCTCTGCATGTCCAGAGGAAGGCTTACTCCCCCAGCCCACCTCTGCAAATTCAAACCCGTTTTTTAAACATGTGAAACTTAAAAAGCAGTTTGCAAGATAACGCAGGCAGGGTAAAGCTGTACTTGCCTGGATCGCATTTCTAATACAAGAAAGGGATTTATGTTTCATATCAATTCAGGGAGAGGGGAAGGGAAAACAGAGGGCCCCAAAGAATGACATTGCAAATGGGTATGTCATTTACTGAATGTGTTTTATTTCAACAACCAAAAAATTCTAACAGACTAACAATGCACATAAGTTAAAATTTAATTATCACTTAGTGATAACAAAGATCAAGTTGATTTACATGGAAAAAGAACATTTACAATATGTTAATCCTCATTCACATTGTTGATACCGCAATAACACTTTTTTTTTCTTTTCTCTTATTTCACAAAAAAGGCGGAAAATTGTGCTTTGTTAAGAGGCACTACGAGAAAAAAAAATTCTTTTTCCAAATAGATATTATATGATGAATATTGAATAAATAGACATATATGCATTGTAATTCGCAAAGATCTGGCAAGACCACAGGCGAAAATGCCCACAGATTCACTTAGAAGAACCACTGCAAAAATTGGCAGTGTTGGGGTCAGGAAGGCAAGACTCAGCATTGGGGGAAAAAATACCTACTATTTGTTTAGGTTGAAGTTTTTTTAAAAAGAAACCAATGCTGATGCCATCAAAGAGATGAATAACCTTATGAGAGATTGACCAGTATTACATATACATAGTGATTTCAGCAAGAGTTTCTGATAACAGTTTAAAAATAGTAACTCGAAAGAGAACATAAAGCAGCGCCTACTGAATTTCTGATTAAAGCTGCAGCGTACTACAGAAATAAAGGAGGAAAAGTTTAAGTTAGCAAGCCAACATTGTTTTTCAATGATATATGAAATGGATACAGATATGTTGTGGGTGTCAAATATTGATTTTGGAAAAGTCCCTTTAAAAACTCTGGAGGTTACTGAGTAGCTAGAATTAGCTTGTATTGCAACATGTCTTCTCCCTGTATGTTGTTACGTTCTTGGTAACTACCTATACAGAGAATTCTTTTAATGCCTGCCTTTTATACCTTTCAAATATATAAATAGTATTAACAGTTATATATTACAATGTCTGTGCAAGAAACATAAAATCGCTTTCCAAGTGATATCGCATGAGGTCTTTGTTAAGAGTTACAAAGCACATGTCAAAAGGAAGCCTACCAATGGGTTTAAGAGTCCAAATAGCAACCCAGACACAGAAGAAAGTCAAAATATCCTTTAAAAATATATATATATGAAGGAACAGCAACACTGCTGGTGTCACTACCAAACCACGACTTCAAAAACCTGTTGGGAACTATAGTAAATTGCAGCTTTAATGCTTGTACTATTGAAGAGTCAGTCAGCATTAGTTCTGCTTTATGTAATGGAATTGCTATGCTAGGTCACTGGGAAAAGGTTTCAGTTTATGACAAGTGACTACACGGAAATTGCTTGGTTTACTCTTACTGCAGCAAGTTCAGAAAATGTGTTCCCACCAAGTCTGCCATGCACCTCATGAAGCCCATACCTTGGAAGAGTGTTTGCTGAAAGTGTTTAGTCTCGTTGAGATAATGAGCTTTAAGACTCTAGATGTAGGGAATAAAGGAGATACAGAAGGAAATTCAGCACCAGAGAACCATCAGACCCTATGACTGATTTAAGAACCAGCCAGACTTGCCCAGAGTGATTGATGTGATATAGTCGTACGATTTCATTTGTGAAAGCTTTGTTGAAAAGCAATTTGAGCATATATAATGAGTAAATTTCCAAACATTAATATCAGACAAACACTAGAGGAGCAAAGGAACGAGAACTACAGCTGCACAAGCCCCACTGAAATTGACAGAAGTTGCACAGCAACAGTGTAGATGGTTTGCGCCTCCAAAACACATAACACCACTATAAAATGTGGCTCAATGTAAAATTCCACACATTAAATCTCATAAAAGCAACTTTTCATGAAGACTGCTTTAGTAGACAAAGTCTACTGTGCACTGATTCCCACACCCCACTAAAAAGTCCATGAAAATCCACCTGGTTGCTACAGAAATGATAAAGAACAAAACATGCTCTGTGACTTCAAATGTGCATCATATACTAAAGTTTTTTTAAAGTTACTACTTGGTTTGGGATTTCATTTGTTAAGGTGCCCTGATTTTGTCCCCCATTTTCTCTCTCCCTCTCCTTCACTTTAATTTTTTTGGCAGTGCTGCTCTGGGTTTTTTAAATGCATACCTCAAAAATTCCCCATCAAGCTGCCAAAGTGGAAGCCATAATAAGAATTTAAAAAATATATAACAGGGATAAACATAGAAAATAAATAGGTATTTCAAAATAGTAACCACACCCTGAGAGCAGGCAGCAGTTTATCTAAAAGCCAAAGCAACTCATTGTGAAGTGGTTTTTTTAATACATAAACAAGACTCATATTTTAACGAGCTCATTTCACAGTCTATACTTTCAGATTGTTATGTCCCATGCAAATTTCATAGATGTGGGGATATATATATATATATATATATATATATATATATATATATATATGCCATTATCATTTCCTTCATTGATTTCATAGGTCTATTTCTTCCTGTAACTTGCTAGAAGGTCCTTTCATAAGTGCAAGGTTAACGCTGATGTAATCATACGTGAATTACAATTAACATTGTCTCAGTCAAACATAAAAGTGTAACACTCAAGTGCCTTTTACAAGGGAATGTCTGATTGGGCTATGCAAAATAATAGTTCGGTTTGCACATACTCTATGCGCACTGGGGGGGAAACCCAACATTATGCGCACTTTAAAAAAAAAACTTTTTAAAAAGAAGAAGCCAAAAAATAAAATAAAAAATTGGATCAATGTATTGCTTTTCCTGTGATGTTTTCACATTATCTCTGGTCAGTTTCGGAAGCAGTTGCCTTGTTTTTTTCAGGATTCTCTTCTTCGGTTTCCACTTTGTACATTTCCTCAGAGCCCTCCTCACTGTCATTCTCCTCTGACTCAGTCAGTAGCTCCTCGTCTTTGTATTCTGCCACATCTACCACGGTGCCCATGTGCTCTTTTAGTTTCCCATGATGCTTCACATGGTAACGCTGGTTCTGGAAGAATTTGATGATGGTGTGTTTAGGCAGATCCAACTGAGCCGATAAAGTGTGGATGGCCTCCTGATCCGGATAGAGGCCAACATCATGGATGAAACTTTGAAGGATGCCCAAAGCCTCTAAAGAAATTTTAGTGCGAGATCTTGTTTTTTTGGTACACGTGTCCTCTGTAGGTGGAGGTGGGGCCTCTTCTCTCGGAGGTGAGTTTTCCTTTGCTGGTTGGGATTGCTGTCTATGAAGCACCTGGAAAATGAAAAAAGCATACCTGTTTAAAGTAAGTCTGCCATGACACCAAGTGTAATAGAATTAATACGTTACTAATTATGATTATTACATTTATTCAAATATATAAAATACAAAGCAGCTTGTCAATAATTTAAAACCAAAGACATAGAAAAAATATAACACTACCCAAAATCAGCTTTTTTTTTTATTCTCAAGCAATCTCTTCTGTATAATGCAAGTTTGCAACATGTTGCATGAAGATTCTACAGCAGTACCTGTGTAGCAATACTGTACTAAAAACTGTTCAAAAATAGTTCAAAACTATTTCCTAAAAAAACACTAAAAAGAGAAATACATTTTTGGATGGTGGGGTGAAATTTTTATTAGGAACGTGTAATTTATTACCAACTTAAAAGATGGCATATCTAAAGTTCCTAAAATCCCATTATTTGAAGAACCTACTGGTAGTTATTTCACTAAAATATTTGTTCTTTATTTCTGCATCTCTGCATGAGACAGAAGTGACATACTTAGAGTGTGTTTAATCAACTTCTATGCAAACATTGCAAATAGTTCCAAATAATGGTTTACTAAAGCTTCCACAATTCTCTTTAAACTTAAACTCACAGAGCAAATTAGATGAGGATTTTAGATCTGAGAGGACCAGAACTGTTAAAAGAGGAGAAACATGGAACCATTTGTAAGGCAGAGTACACATGTGTGTGCATGAACCACGAGAAAATATGGGTAGATGAAGCGAAAGTCTTATCCTCAATTACAAGCCTTGGAAGATTCAAGAAACATATTTCTTCTCCTGTTATGATGGAAGGTGGCATACGTCCTAAGCAATAAAAAGCTTGTGGGGCCTAGAAAATGTAATGAGTTGAAATAAATGTTACTGGCACTCTTGCTGCATAACTTTTCAATGATGACACGGATGTGTGGCCCAAAGCAGCATGCTGCCATCGAAGTGAGAAGTCCAGCCATTCAATTCCCTAACTTCATTAAGCAGCTACACAGTAGGTCCTGAATTGCTCATCTTGAAGGCCAACGTTTGCTCTGGTGATCTGCGTGTCTTAAACAAACATACTCTAGCCCTTCTGCAGAAAGGAACGCTGCAATTATTTGCTATAAATAAATTGGCTCAGGAAAAACAACAACACAATGCAAGAGCAACGAGTCAAAATGAGAAATATCAACTTCTTTCTCTTATCAAAAGGAGCATTGTTCCAGGCCTCCACAAGATGATTCTTTCCAATATTTCTTTTGTTTTTGCTTTGCTTTAAGACTAGTTTCTCAGCTTAATCTAAATGCTTGTACATTTAGCCCTAGGGGTACTGCAACACAGCAAGTGAGAGGAGCAGTATGAACCCCACTCCCACCAACCCAACAGAGAGCAGCATCCAGTGTAAATTACTGTATTTTTTGCTCTATAAGACTCACTTTTTCCATTCTAAAAAGTAAGGGAAAATGTGTGTGTGTGTTATGGAGCGAATGCAGGCTGCGCAGCTATCCCAGAAGCCAGAACAGCAAGAGGGATTGCTGCTTTCACTGCGCAGAGATCCCTCTTGCTGTTCTGGCTTCTGAGATTCAGAATATTTTTTTCCTTGTTTTCCTCCTCCAAAAACTAGGTGCGTCTTGTGGTCTGGTGCGTCTTATAGAGCAAAAAATACGGGAGGTCTGGAGTCTATTTGCATGATGAGGAGGAGCTGGCATTGGTTCTCTGCCGTGTCAGTTTAGTAACCCCATGGCTGACTATATGTACTAGAGGGGAAAGAATGCAATCATACAATGGTTCCCTATCAACAAGAGTTGCAGCTCCTCTGTGTGGTGTAGTGGTTAAGAGCGGTAGTCTCGTGATCTGGGGAACCGGGTTCGTGTCTCCGCTCCTTCACATGCAGCTGCTGGGTGACCTTGGGCCAGTCACACCTCTCTGAAGTCTCTCAGCCCCACTCACCTCACAGAGTGTTTGTTGTGGGGGAGGAAGGGAAAGGAGAATGTTAGCCGCTTTGAGACTCCTTAAAGGGAGTGAAAGGCGGGATATCAAATCCAAACTCTTCTTCTTCTTCTCTGCAGGTGGCAATAGGCAAAGCTCTACTGATATCTGTCTTGTGTGTTCTCTTGAGTGATAGCTCCGTTGGCTTATATACTCACAGCCAGATAAATCTCTGGTGTTGCATTTAACTCTCAGGAGGGGAAATTTCATGTGAGAAACCATCCTGAAAGCACAGGCACTTTAAAATGGTGCATGTACAAAGCTTCTTGAAGCAGCATTTGTCAGAGGGGTTGAAAGAACTACAGCAACCACCATACATCACAGAAGAGAAGAAAGGCTATCTGTTTAATTTCAGTTAAGTGGAACTAAGAAAACCAGAATCAAGCCAACCTGACAAATATTAAATACCTGGGATCTGTAAAACAATACACCTAAGACGTTAAAATGTTTAATTTGAGATGAAATTGGTTTCAAAACGACATACAGTGGTACCTCGGGTTACATACGCTTCAGGTTACATACGCTTCAGGTTACAGACTCTGCTAACCCAGAAATATTACCTCAGGTTAAGAACTTTGCTTCAGGATGAGACCAGAAATCGTGCTCCGGCGGCACAGCGGCAGCAGGAGGCCCCATTAGCTAAAGTGGTGCTTCAGGTTAAGAACAGTTTCAGGTTAAGAACAGACCTCCGGAACGAATTAAGTACTTAACCCGAGGTACCACTGAGCTGGTTTGTTGAAGAGGTGTTCATTTTGCTTTTATATGGCACCATATTCAGTGTTGCAACTAGAGGGTATAAAACATTTTAAACAGGAAAATGCACCCAGTTCTTTGTTAACTTTATCTGAAGAACAGGCGGCCAATTGCTACAGGCCCTAATCCAACTGCATATAAGAAGATTATACCCAAGTCAGACAAGTACTCCAGTCTCCATAAACCATGAGCCTCAGAACTAGGCAATCTTCTCATGCTCACCAGCTTCTATTAAGACAAAGATCCTTGGGATGTCCAAGTCAGGGTACAGTGGCTTAATGTCAGTTAACAAATAAGCCATATCACATGCAGTTTGTAGAAGCAACATCTTAACTGAAAATGGCAGCGTTCTGGGAAGAGTCTCTTGTCATAAACATTGTTCCTAAGAAATAAGTCAAATGTCTTAACTTCCAAGTAACTGTGCTCAGGATCATAGCCCAAATTTGACTTGGAGTGGTTCAGTTCTCTGCTTTCACTCCTCCCTTCACTTCGCCATTATCACAAGCAAGTCTTCACTTCAATTTTGGCCATCTGGAACTGACTTCCTATTGCTTCCCCAAATCAGTTCCCATCTCCTTGCAAATCAGAACTGAAACATGTTTTGTTCTCTAGCCACAGGTCTCAAATGTTTCTGCTTTCTCTAATGCATATTCACTTTAATGTTGAAAAGGGATCTACATTTGTATAATAAAGCTAAAGCACAAGACTGTTTTGTTTTTTTGAGGGGGGGAACTACTTTTCATAGGTATTACATTTTCACTTTTCTGAGGTATTAGTCTATTCAGATAGAAAACATACAGATATCTAATATGATGAAAGTTGACTTTGAAAAGATAAGTGACTCCTATTAAATCACACAACATTGCAATATGTTTTGAAGGCCACAATGAAATCCAGCTGGGAACCATGTGTAAAAAATAATAGTACACGCCTGCAGGGAAGGAAGTATGATATGGAATGATTAAGTTTAGGAAAATATATAATGTAGTATATCATTAAGGGAATGATCTGTATTACTTGTAATAAGCTACGGCAGAGGTTTCAAACTGTATTCCAGAGAACTCTGGAGTTGCTAGAAAACTGATCAAAGCCTCCTCAGTCAAAATATCAGTTAATAGTGGACCAGCGTCTCTGAACATCCGTGTTCCTTCCACTATTGATTTTCCACTGCTTGCAGTAGCCAAGCGAGAGTTTTGGGTGTAAGGCTGGTATTTTTATTTTTGTTTTAATTATACTGCCCGTGTCTTTAAAAGCTGCCTGATATGAGGAACGGTGAAACCTTTTCTCATCACTCTTTGATGGTAAAAGCCTCTGCTACATTTCTGCATTAAAAGATATGGATGGATGAAGAGAAGTTGAAGACCACTGAGCTTTCAAAAAAAAAGTCCTCATAGAACTATAAGCAAATAATTATATAAGGAATAGTGGGAAATGCTGCAGGAACTGGAAACTCTATGAAGATCAATTAAAAGGGTTTAAGCCACACTAGGTGAAGAAGAACCAATTGGTGGCTCCCCACCCCCAGTGGATTTGGCCCTGGGTGCTATATTCAGCTATTCACAGAGTGACAGCCAACATTAGCAATACTCAGCGTAAACTCATAGAAATCAATAGGCTTAAATTACTGAAATCCAGAAATTTCTAGAACCAGGCTCCATTTCCACAGGTGGGAGCAGACCCAGCCCAGAGGAGCACACATTTGCAACTCCATCATTCTCACAGAGCAAGCAGGTCTTGGGAGTGAGTACATCACAGCTTCCCTTTAAGCTGGTAGACAGGGTATGGTAACTATTTGGAGAACTTTGTTGCTTCCATCCAGTTCTGAATGTCTTGCAGGATTCCTGAACTCCTGAATCATGACTCCTGAATGTTTTGTCTGCCTCAGTAAAGTCCTGTTTTTTACTAACATGTAAGAGCCCGTGTGTGTGTGTGTGTGCGTGTGTGCGTGTGTGTGTGTGTGTGTGTGTGTGTGTGTGTGTGTGTGTGAGAGAGAGAGAGAGAGAGAGAGAGAGAGAGAGAGAGAGAGTTGGGCATGAAACAGGATATAGGGAAAGAGTCTTATGTGAAGTTGCCCCCATGATTTAACAATTCATGGAATTCTTGTAATGAGTTTGAACCAGGGATGGCCCGAGATGTTTGACTCTGCCACCGTACGTAATATGGCCCAGCCTGCTACTGCAATTGCAGTACTGTTCGTTGCTCTGGGAGGCCTTTACAGTGGTACCTCGGGTTAAGTACTTAATTTGTTCTGGAGGTCCGTTCTTAACCTGAAGCACCACTTTAGCTAATGGGGCCTCCTGCTGCCGCCGTGCCACCAGAGCACGATTTCTGTTCTCATCCTGAAGCAAAGTTCTTAACCCGAGGTACTATTTCTGGGTTAGCGGAGTCTGTAACCTGAAGCGTATGTAACCTGAAGCGTATGTAACCCGAGATACCACTGTACAAAGGAAAACAAAATAACAGAAACAACGGTAAATAAAATAATGTGCGGAGGAAAGAATTATCTGGTAGGAGAGACAGATGTGGCTACAGTGAACTAGGACAGCTTCACAGAGTTTGTAAGCTGATTCCAAATGCATGTGAAATTCATGACAAGCCAAACTTGCTTCCATTTTTTGACTACTGAAATGTACAATACTAGTAACTTTGCTTACAGCAGAAAATATTCAGCCTAAAGCTGTCACTGGTTTAAAAGCTCTGAGTTTCTTTAAAAAGCACTGGACAAAATGACATCTCCCAATGTCAAATACCCATCAACTGCTCATATATTCACTACTTTTCAATGTCTCATTCAGGTGTCTCAGATGTAGAGTGTATTAAATCTCTAGAACCTCATTTTAAATGCTGCACTTTGAAAGTGTATGTTTATGCTGAAGGGTGCACTGTGTATTTACATTTTTGAAACAGATGTTTGCAGATGCAATAAACGTACCCATAGAGAACAGTATCATACCATTCTACAGCCTCCAATTTCTATAGAGAAGAGCACAACAATAACAACAAAGCTTGGGTAAATAAACGGCACCTTTC